>NW_022196893.1:32753203-32804058 GCF_008632895.1 Mastomys coucha
TGCAGGTGCGCAGAGTGAGCAGGTGTGCAGAGTGAGCAGGTGTGCAGAGTGAGCAGGTGTGTAGAGTGTGCAGGTGTGCAGAGTGAGCAGGTGTGCAGAGTGTGCAGGTGGTGTGAAGAGTATGCAGGTGTGAAGAGTGAGCAGGTGTGCAGAGTGTGCAGGTGTGCAGAGTGAGCAGGTGTGCAGAGTGTGCAGGTGGTATGAAGAGTATGCAGGTGTGAAGAGTGCCCAGGTGTGAAGAGTGCCCAGGTGTGAAGAGTGCCCAGGTGTGAAGAGTGCCCAGGTATGAAGAGTACTGAAGCTGTTGCTTGGAGTCTGGGTAGGGCCTTTGGAGCTGGAATCTGGGGCCTGCCTTAGGGCTACAGGGAAGCCTAATGTGGGCTTGAGGAGTATGGAGCCGGCCTGGGAGGAACGACTGCTCTCACTGTGCCTGGGCACCATTTTGTACATCATGGGGTCCTGCTGTGTTGGGGCGGGTGGGTGGCAGGCCGTGGATTCTTGGTTGCTGTGGTGGGTTGAGGGTTTTGATGGTAGTGGTCAGTCTGTGAGGCCTGCAGGCTGATTGAAGTGTTTGGAGAGTTATGCTATCAACCCGGGCTTTTGGAAGACCCACATTGTGACAGGGAGAATCGTCCCCCTGATCAACATGGGGTGAGTTGAGGCTTGGAAGGTGGAGACAAGAAGGGCAGGGGCCTGGGCCCTGACGGCTGCTGGAGAGCAGAGCAGGTCTCCTAGGAGGAAGAACTGAACTCCTCAGTTCCATGTGGCGTGGAAGCAGAAACCTCCCGCATCTCTACGTGGGACACCCTGGCTTGGGACCTGACTCACCTGTCCTTGAATCTCCTGTCTTCCCTGGTTCCTACTGCCCACAAGTGGCTGTGGTTCCTGGCTAGGCTTCTGGGGTGAGCTGGTTATGTGGAGACCTGGGATTGGACAAAAGAGCTTCAGACTTAACCCCACTGAGTGACATGACATGATGGCCTCGTGTGTGTGCGTGTGTTTGTGTGTGTGTGTGTGTGTGTGTGTGTGTGTGTATGTGTGTGTGTGCCCTTGGCTCATCTACTCTCTAAGCCAGGGCTCTTGACGTAATGGTGACAGGTCCAGAAAAGAGTCACCAGGGATGGTCCTGCCTCCTCAGGGCTGAGGGTGAGGGGAAGCCGAGGGGAGTGGTGTCAGGGATTGTGGATATGGCCTCAGCTAGGGCTCAGAATCCTCCCAGTGGCTATGGCAGCTGCCTCGGAAGTGGTCAAGGTTAAGGTATAGAGGCTCAGACCAGCAAGCTAGCCCTATGGCTCTCTCTAGATAGCAGCTGGCAGGGCTGTAGGATGGAGAGGGGGTTTCTGTAGCAGGAAGAGCTGGGGGCTGGGAAGAACTCTTGGCCTTTATTCCAGGAGCCTAGACTTGATCCGCTGCTGAGGGGTGGGGTATGGGAGGGTAGTCGTTACAGAGGACTCCTAGCTGGGAGGCAGAGGGCTCCTAGCTGGGAGGCACAGTACACTTAACTCTGGAAGTATGGCAGGCCACAGCAAGACAGTTGGTCTGGAATCTACACGACTCTTGGGAGTCCTGGAATGGAGCTGCTTGGAGCCCTGGGGGGAAAGACTGTCTTGTCCCAAGCCCTTGCTCCTCTGTGGTGACTCAGCCTGGGCATGTGGGCATCTCTCCCACTGCTCTGGTCTATCCCAGGCACTGCTTTCTGAAGAGGGCTCCAGACAATGGATGTAGGGTGGGTCCAGGTGGGCAGTCAGGCTAGAAGCAAGGTTCATGGGCAGCTTGGAGCTTGGAGCAGGGCTGGTGTCAGTGTGAAGGCAGTGTGCTTCTGGGTTCTGGACAGGAACCACGGTGGAAGGGCTGTGGAGTAGGATCAGGGTTGGACTAATTGGAATTTGGGGTGTGAGTGTGTCAGTCTGAGAGTCAGGGTTTGGGGTGGGATGGGTTTATACCTGAAATGTGAAGAGAGGGAAATATTAATGCTTGGAGAGACACACCTGCCCTCCCCCTCTAATGGTCCCACTTGGGGGGATCACAGGCCTTCCCACCCTAACCACCACCACCACCCCACCTAAGTCCCTGCAGCAGAGGCAAAAGCGAGACAACCCCTCACTGACCAGGTCTGGCTGGGGAACTAGGAGCCAGGCCAGGGAAGACTGGAGAGTTTGGGCTCGGGCCAAGATTGCAGCCCACCAGGACACCCAGCCTGGGCATCAGAGTGCAGCTCTTCCTGCTACCGAAACCCCCTCTCCACCCTAAAGCCCCTGCTAGCTGCTATCTAGACGAAGGCACAGGGCTAGCTTGCTGGTCTGAGCCCCTACAGTTCAGACTTGGGGTTGGGACTAGTGCTGGGTGACAGAGGTCTCTGAATGTCTCACTTTGGCTGGGTCTTTTCCACCCTGGTGTTCAGGGTGGGATGCAGAGGAGGTACCTTGCAAAGAGCCCTAAGCACTTCGTCTAGCATCATGTGAACCCAGGCCCACGATGGGTCTGGGGCCTGGGGCTTCTCTTCAGGGAGGCGATGGTTCTGTCCTCCTTGCTCTCTGTGCCTCTGCCTTGACCTCTTCTCTCACTCTGGACTGCGTCTGGGCCTTTCGGCCCCTTTGAGCCGTGACTGGTGGTGGGCTCAGGCTCAGCGGAGTGAGGCCTGTCCTTCCCTCACTTCCGGGGTGGTGAAGCTGGGCCTGCCCCTCACCTCACCTTAACCAGAAGGGTTACCTGGAGATGGTTGTCTCATCTTGTTATGGTTCTCACATTTCGAGGACCTGGCTGAGGGGCTAGGGTCAGGGGAGTTGGGGGTGAGGGGATGGGGGTGAGGGGAGCCAGAGGGATCAGGGGGTCAGGGCTATGCCTATGCAGTCTGGCCTGGGACTGGATCATTCCCTCATGGGGGAATTTCTCTTCTGCCTCTATTACCTGTCACGTTTAGTCCCTGGGGAAGCCAGGAACTGCACTCTGATGCCCAGGCTGGGTGTCCTGGTGGGCTGCGATCTTGGCCCGAGCCCAAACTCTCCAGTCTTCCCTGGTCTGGCTCCTAGTTCCTCAGCCAGACCTGGTCAGTGAGGGGTTGTCTCGCTTTTGCCTCTGCTGCAGGGACTTAGGTGGGGTGGTAGTGGTAGTGGTGGTTGGAGGTGGGGAGGCCTGTAAACCCCTCAAGTGGGACCATTAGAGAGGGGTGGGGACAGGTGTGTCTCTGAGTGATTCAGGCTGGATGCCGAGGCCCTGAGCTGGTGGCTTTTTTCTCCCACTGGCCTGGCAGGTTCATGCCCCAGCCCTGAGTCATCAGGGTGTGTTCCAGTAACCTGGCAGCACAGTAGATGCACATGGCTACGCACCTGGATTAGGGCATTGTGTCCTGGCTGCAGAGGGGCCTGGCTGGTGGTGTGATATTGTTGTTGGTAGTATTGTGAGTGTTCCCAAGGTGTCCCTTAGTGACTAAGGGCCCCTCTCCCTGGGGTAACAATCACTGGGTTCATCCTCCCCTCTGCTCCCTACCTGAGAACCAGGTGGGCTCATGGCAGGGGTGAGAGGAATCGGCTGGGGTTTGGCACCTGCAGGTGCAGCAGAGACACTGAGGGGCACACAGGGCTTCCTAGGCACATTGCAAAGGGCAATCCTTGGGTTACTAAGTGCTGATTGCTTTGGTGTCAGTTCTGGGTGTTTCATAACTCTGGGGAGGGGTCCCTTGTTTTCATGTCAATAGAGGGGGATCTGGGGTCCCTTGTTCCATGTCATAGGGGGGGGATCTGGGCTCTGAGAGGTTGTTACTGTCCACTCACATGGCCAGTGAGGCCTGAGCCAGATGTGTGGACATCAGTGCTGCTGCCCTGCCCCCTCATTGGTCCACCTCACTGCTAGTACCCCTCAACATCCTTGTTTAGAGTTAAGTTGAACCTGGCCTCTGAGGCTTGTTTCTCTGAAGAGGGCTGGGTCCAGCAGAGCTGCCCCGACTCCCCAGTCTAGGAAAGGCCATGCCTGTCTCTGAGGGAGCAAGTTCTGGCCATGGCTGGTGTGGTCCAGGGCTTTGAGTGTCAGGCAGTGAGGGGAACTTGGTCTATGTGTCTAGGATAGGAGAGGTCATTTGGTTAAGGTGACACTATCACCATGCTCACTGTCTTACTCTGGCTGCCTTTTCTGCCTCTGAGGGCTGCCCTAGAACCTGGACTGGCATGACCTGCCATTATATTACAGGAGGTGCCTTCTGGAACATTTTCTTTTCTTCGACAGGGACAAGGCACAAAATGTGGGTCTCTAGAGGGTCACCCCTTCTTCACAGGTGACTGTGTGTTCCTGGGTAAGTGGTAGGGTTAGGAGGGCCAGCACGGCTGTAAATCAGGTGTGAAGAGAGACAGTGCAGGTTAAAGGGCTGCTAGGAAGGGGCTCCATTTCACTCAGAGGGGCTCTTGGTGGCCAAGGCAGGCTGGGGGTCTCGGAGGTTGCCTAGACTGGCTGATTTCCCCTAGAGGGTCCCTGTGAGGAGGGTGGCCGTGAGGCTCCTGCTTGAGCACTGGCTCCACCCTCTTCACCCGTACCCTGCAGGGTCTGTCAGAAGCTGTTCCAGCACAGGAGAAAGAACCTTATTAGGTAATAAGTGTCTTCTGCCAGGTGGGGAGAAGACAGGCTGCCTGCCAGGCCCAGGCAAAGCCCAGCCTCTGTGGTGTCTCCAAGCTGGCCCTGGCCCTGAGCCCAGCTCTCCTACACCTATCTGCCTGTGCAGCCCCTGATGTCTTGCTTGAGACTCCAGGGGGCACATGGGAAGTAGGAAGGTGGCTATGTCACCCTGGCCACTGTCATATGAGTGAACAGCTAGGGTACCTTCACTTCTCCCTCACAGGCCTAGGCCATGGCAGCTAGGCTGGTGCTCCCTCCCTGCTGGTGCTCCCTCCATGTTTGTGCTCCCCCCTGCTGGTGCTCCCTGCATGTTTGTGCTCCCCCCTGCTGGTGCCCCTTGCATGTTTGTGCTCCCCCCTGCTGGTGCTCCCTCCATGCTGGTACTTCTTCCATGTTGGTGCTCCCTGGTCTCTCTGGTCTGAGGTTCATAGGAGGAGGGCTCGACAGGGACCCTGCCTGAGTTATACTGGGCACACAGCTTCTTGCCTTCCTGATTTGCTACCTGCACTACCCCTTTCTGGCTCTCCCCAGCTTCTCTTTGGGAGGCTGGCTTCTCCAAATTCCCAGGCCACAACTATCTGCTCATCCAGTCCTTGGTGCAGAGTTCTGCCTCATCCTGTGCCCTGGCCTGTGTGTACCAGGGGCACCCTCGAAGGTTGAGCCTGAGAGATAAAAAGTCCTACTCTGTAATACCAGGGACTTTGGGGGCAGGATTTGCTTTGCTTTCTGTGGCAGTCTTAGTACAGGACTCTCTGGAGAGGGCTTTAACAGCAGTCTCACGGTGGCTCTGCTGACAGACAAGGAGGCCCTGGACTGTCTGTGGGAAAGTGAGGGTGGGTGTAATTTCCCAGGAGCTGGAGACAGCTGGGAACTCAGAGTCTAGGTCACGCCTCTCCTAACCCCTTGCCCCGGAGTCTAGTGCCTCTTACTGTACCCACCATGATTGTTCAGGTCTTCTCTCTCCTACTTCAGCTTCCCTGGCCTCTTGATTTGTTCACTCCGAGGACCTTGGTTACTGAGATTTTTGCAGGGTGGCTTTTTCTATGAGACATGCAGAGTATGTGAGTGTGTCTAATGCACAGAGCCACCTTCTCCCTTCCCCAATATCACCTGCACGGAGCAGAAGGGACCAAGTTCCTGTGCTCATAACTGTCATAAGCTTCAGGGCTCAGGGACTCTTCCCCCGTGTCTTGTAGTTTTATAAATTAGATAATTCAAGCAGGCAGTTCTGCCTAATGTCTAGCTCTAATCTCTCCATTTCAAGCCCCTGCCTCTAGAGCAGTGGTTTTCAAGAACTTCCCGATGCTGCAACCATGTAATACAGTGCCTCAGGTTGTGATCGCCAACCAGAAAGTTACTTTTGTTGCTACTTCTTAACTTTAATCTTGCTACTGTTACAAATCACAATGTAGACATCGGTGTTTTCTGATGATCTTAGGTGACCCCTGTGAAAGGGTCATTTGACTTCAAAGGGGTCATGGCCCACAGGTTGAGAACCACTGCTCTAGAAGACGGGCAGCCTGGTGCTTCAGGCCACAGTGCACTGGAGGTCGGCTTATAGGTACCTTCTCCCCCTGGGCCCATTTGTGTGGCTTGAGGGAATCACTTGGTCTCATTCTGAGCTTACCAGGCCACTTTTCTATCTCCTTCCCCAGGCTGCTGGACCATGAACTTTCTACCCTCATGGCTCTGTTCTTCAGGGCTGCTGCCCACTGCCCAGTCTCCTCTTGACTCAGCATCTTTGTTGATACCTGGCATCCCATGTGTGTCTCCTGTTAGTTTGAATGCCCAGTGCCTCATGACAGCACCTGACAGTAGCTGATACAAAAACTGAGTAGTCCCCACCACGTTCTCGCCATGGTCACTCTGGTGGGAAGCTTGATGTGTGAGTCCTGGTGGTCTGGTCCTGTCTCCGTTCATTTTCCAGTGCCTAGGCTTCTAACCCTGCAGCCCTTCAGACACACACTAACAAGCATGACCAGTTGAGTCTTTCTGTTGTTGTATATTCCAAAGCAGACACTGTAGCTGCAACCCACTGGGACATCTGGGTTACTGTGTTATAAATGCGGCATCTGGTTACATATGAGCTTGGCCTGTCTTTTTCTGCTGGCTACAGAGGCTCCTATAGGCCTTGAAGAATTAGAGGGAAGAGGAGAATTCAGGATGTGTCCTCAGGTTACTCCTCCTTTAATGGGGCATCTTTGGCCCTGGACAAAGTACACTTAGAAGGTTTTAGAAGCCAAGAGTGCCAAGGCATGAGCGGTATATGGTATGGCTTCTCTTAGGGCTTAGGCTCAGAGGAAGACTGAGAGAGCAGGGTCACAGTCTTTAACAATGATCCACATGTGCAGTTAGTGAGCATTTACTGTATACAAACACAGTGGCAGGTGAACACATGTATGAGCTGGGTCCATGTCTGGTGTGGCCCCTAGCGATGGCCGATGTCAGCCACCTCCAGTTAGGGCCAGACATGGACTTGTGGTGTGTCACACAACAGCACACGGTGCCTGGGATTAGAATCTGTGCTGCTTCCTCAGCATCTGTAGCCCTAGGAACCTCCCTGAGCACAGTGCTGTGTCAGCAAAAGGGAGGCTTTGGCTAGGGAATAGCTGACTGAGTTTAAAAAAAAAAAAAAGATTGGCTTGCATGAATGTTTTGCCTGCAGTAGGAATGTACACTGTGTGTGGGGGTTAGTGCCCATGGAAGTCAGAGGAGGACTTTGAATCCCTTGGGACTAAAGTTAGTTATGAGCCACCATATGGGTGGTGGGTGCCAGACATGGGTCTTTTTAACCATTGAGGTACCTCTCTAGCCCCTCCCTTTTTAAATTAAAAGTTTTTATTATATTTATTACTGTTGTTATTGCTATTATTATTATTATTATTATTTGTGTGTGTGTGTGTGTGTGTATCAGGGGATAAATTTTGGGAGTTGTTTTTTCCTCCTACCATGTGCTTTAGGACTTGAGGCGCCATCTTGCTTGCCTAGATTGCCCTGCATTCTGAAACACAGTTGCCAGATGTCGAGAATGGAAGACTGGGTAGGGTGGAGGGGTCGGGGATGGGGGGTAAGAAACCCACAAGGACCAAGGCCATAGGACTGGGAGGTACCAAGGTTTTGTGTGTGTGTGTGTGTGTGTGTGTGTGTGTGTGTATGTGTGTGTGTGTATACCCATGCACACATACACGGGAGTATATGTAGACCTGTGTGTGTGAATGGGAGGCTGGGAACGCACAGGGCTGAGGGGCTGGCCGAACGTTTATAAGTTCTCTTTGTTCACAGAGAGTTTGGCTCTGGTTATCAGAGGTGTTGGAGGGTCTAGGGCCAGGACCCGAAGGACCTGTGGGGAAGACCTGTCAGGGTTGTGTGTGGGAGTAGGAGAAAGAGCATCCAGGGTGGCCTCATCAGTAAGTTTGAAGTGGGTAAGGGTCAGGAATCGATACTGGCTGCCTCCTGGGCAAAAGGTTTCCTTAAGCCATAGTAGAGACATTGTGGCTGGTGTGGTTGGTGGGTAGGGGGTGGTGAAGGTGGAGGCTTAGCAGGTAAGAGGGTAGAGGTCAAGAATGTCTCTGTAAGCCCCTGGCTTCATCCTCCCCACCTCCCGCCCAGCAGGAACTGTCGAATGAGTGATTGATGAGGGTGATGGGATGGAGTAGTCTCCCTGGGAATGGGGTACAGGTAGCACCCCCCTCCTCGTACTGAGACTCTCAGGCCCATAGCAGCCTGAAGCAGCCGGCCGAAGGGAGGTTCCATCTCAGCTTTGGGAAGCTCCTTCCTGGTCCCGGGCGCGGTGCCCTGGAATGCTATGCTCAGATGTGGCGGCACCGCCCGCGTCGCGTCCAGTCCCGTCCTGTCCCGTCCCATCTTGCCCAGTCTGGGAGGCCCTGAGCGGCCTCCCTGCCCAGGCACGCGGGCCGCAGGCAGATACTAGGTGTCTGAAGGAACAGAGGCTGCGAGCCCCGCCCCGGAACCCGTCCTCTGCCCCGCCCCCACGGGGGTACCTGGGGCTTAGCACCCCAACTCTGTCAGGGTCTCGGGCTCACTGCTTGAGCTGGTGGCTTCTCTATGGAAAGGAACCCTGAGGGCATGAGTCATACCTGGCCCTTACTGTTCCAGAAGCTTCCCATATGTCTGGCCTCAGTTTCTTATTTCCGTCCACGCTCAGCTCCTTACAAAGGGTCCTTTCTTAGTGTCTCAATCCTCCTTCCTTCCGTGGGCTGTGGTTCTCAGGCTGGGGGTAGAGAACTGGACTGTACTGAAATAGAAATCTTGGTCTGTGCTGGCAAGCTGGCCTGGCCTCTTCTATCTGGAGGCACTAAAAGGAAGCTGGGAGCAGGCTAGAGGGGCCCCAAGGACTGCTCACCCCAGCCCTTGCTTTCTTTGCTCTTGGCCTGCAGGGCAGAGACAACGTGGCTAAGGGCAGGCACACACTGGGGCTTTGGAGGTAGAGACTCAAACTAAGGAGCAGTCTCAGGCAGCCAGAGGGGGGTGCAAACGTTATTTTCATTTGACATCTGGGTAAACTGAGGCTGGACTTCCTTCGGTTAGGGGCCTGAACTAAATCCTGGGCCAGTGCTGTATCTCTGTCTCACATGGTAGGCAGGTGTAATTTCTTCAGGGCTATCATCACCCAGATCCATGCCTGGCTGTGATAACTTCCCCCTGACCCACCAACCTGCTGGGAAGTTCCAGAGGGAACCCTGTTATTTCTCAGGCTGGCCCTGGGGAGAGGCTCCCTGCAGCTGCTTCTCCCAGCAGAGGGAGTTCCATGAATTTAGGGTACACGGCCCCTCTCCCCGGCTCCCATTTCACCACCAGCTGGGCAGTGTACTTGGCAAAGCTCAGAGGGAGAGGTCTACCCTTGTCTGCTAATGTAGGTTGGTCAGAGGTCCCTCTGCTGGCCATCGGGCTGTGTGGATTAAAGCCAGGCCTTTTCTCTTCCTGCCCTGAAGGTTCTCTCTTAACATGAGCAGACAGAATGTCACCCCATGAAGAAGGTCTGTGCCCCAAAGTTAAGGTGAGGTAGCTCTGTCCAATTATAGAGGGAGATGGACCAACTAGGGTGGTGCTGGCCATTTTGTGGTCCGTTTACTTCAGAGGACAGATGAAGGGGTGCCGGGCATGACATCATTTCCCGGCACTGTCTTTCAGAGCATTAGGAGAGGGTCTCGGATAAGTCACTTGGGGCTTGGTGTGTTGGGAGTGTTGTAACTGATGGAAAGCCTCCAGGGGTGGCCTTGAAGCCTTGTAGACCTTGTGGCTGGCTTGAGTTAGTACACGAACCATGGTCCTTTCCCTCTGACATAGGCCATAGGGTATGGGGAGGATAGGATGTGGTCGGATCCCAGAGCTTTGCCTCGCCAGAGCTATGGTCTTAGCATACATAGGCAGCTTGTGCAAACAGGGAGTGGACAAGCAGGCCGTAGAGTCCTCAGGAGAACCCTAGGCTCCCCAGGTCTCAGGCCAAGGCCACAATGGATCAAAGTGTCTAAGCTTTTTGTGGCCTAGAGATTAAATGATCCCTAAACTGTCTAGTTTGCACCCCGAGTCTGTGACCAAGAGGAAGTGGAGGCAGCAGGAATGCTGGAATCCAGCCAGGTCCTGTCCCAACAGGCACCAGAGGGTTGGGCTTCATGGGCTCCAAGCACAGTGGTAGCTAAGCAGCCTCAGTAAACAATGGAAACACACAAGTGCCCCGACTGTGTGCGTGCTCCTGGTCACGTGTGCACCTGGGCTGAGGCCACAGTGTTTCAAGTCATAGATGGGGACCATTCATGTCCCTTTCCAATCCTATCACACACAGGCCTGGGATGTGTTCTGTCAGCCATGGAACACTTGCTCTGTACCTGGCCAGCCACACACATTGTCCCCTTCAGTCCCCACAGCCCTTGGATGCAGCTACCCTTAGTACTCATTTTCACAGATGGGGAAACTGAGGCTCTGAAAGCCTCAAGGGCAAGGGCAAATCAGGCTTCAAACTGAGCTCTGTCTCACCGTGGAATCATTTCAGCACTTTTGGGATGTGTGTATGTGAGCAGTGACCAGGGTGTGTGTACATATTTGCAGAGGTGGGTGCCTTGCTGGTGGCCTGGGTCTGTAGGATGCCTCCATGGCCTGGGTCTGTAGGATGCCTCCATTAAGACGTGTACACTTACATGACCCATGGAGCCCATATTCGTATGTTTGTGTATGCGTGTGTATACATGTGTAAGAACACGTGTGCAATGCATGTCAGCATTCACTAGTGCAAGTGTGTGATATGTGTGCACTGTGCCATGTGGTTCTCTCAACCTCCCTGTCAGCCCATGCCTCCTCTCCCTTCTCGGCTCTGGGCACAAGTGGAATACTTTAATATGTTTCATGGCAGGGCTACCAGGTTGGTGCCACATGGGTGTGTGACAGCCTTGTAGATGCCATGGGAGCCTTTGGGAGTCCACAGCTTGATCAAGAAAGGGCAGATGTGAAGAAGAAAGGCTTTGTCAGCCTCCATCCAGGGACAGAGGTCCGTAACAGACTCCATTAAGGAGCCCTGAACTTGCCCCCCCTTACCTCTCCCTCTCAGGATTCAGCCTCAGAATCTCAGACCTCTGCTAGGAAGTCCCCCTCTGTAATGGAGGGAGTGGAGGGAGAAGGGGACTCCAAATGGTGCTAAGCTTCCTCCATGGCTCACAAAAGTAGGGTAGAAGGGCTTGTCTCAGTCCCTAGGCAGCAAGTAAGGGCTCATTTCTCACTGTGCTGGCGCAAATGGGACAATGGGCAGCAGGGGGCGCTCGGAGCCTGCAGATTGTAGAGGCAGCCACCCAGGCAGGCGGGTGAAAGCAGGGTAGGACTGTGTGTGTGTGTGTGTGTGTGTGTGTGTGTGTGTGTGTGTGTGTGTGAGAGAGAGAGAGAGAGAGAGAGAGAGAGAGAGAGAGAGAGAGAGAGAGAGAGAGAGAGAGAGAGAGAGAGAGAGAGAGAGAGAGAGAGATACAGAGAGAGACAGAGACACAGAGACACAGAGAGAGACAGAGACAGAGAGAGACAGACAGACAGAGGCAGAGACAGACAGAGGCAGAGAGACAGAGACAGAGAGAGACAGAGAGAGACAGAGACAGAGGGACACAGACGTGTGTGTGTGTGTGTGTGTGTGTGAGAGAGAGAGAGAGAGAGAGAGAGAGAGAGAGAGAGAGACAGAGACAGAGACAGAGACAGAGACACAGAAAGAAAGAGATAGAGACAGACAGAGAACACAGACATGTATGAGAGAGACAGAGAAACACAGGGAGACACACAGAGAGAAAGACAACAGAGAAACAGAGGGAAACAGATGTGTATGTGTACATGTGTATCTATGTGTGTGAAAGAGATACACAGAGAGAGATAGAGAGAGACAGGGAGACACAGATGTGTGCACGTGTGTGTGTGTGTGTGTGTGTGTGTGTGTGTGTGTGAAAGAGAGAGGGAGAGAGGAAGAGAGAGACAGAGAGAGAGGGAGAGAGAGACAGAGACACATATAGAGAGAGACAGAGACGGGGTGACTTCTCTGCGTCTCAGCTGTGCTGGCCCTAAGTCTGTTAGTCGGGTGTTCATACCCTGGCTCTGTTTGCTTTCCTTTGGGCAGAAACTGAGTGGCCATTGGGACAGCCATCAGACTCAGATATCTTAGCAGACACCCTGAAAGTTTAAAAAGTGGAAGCAAGCCATCAGAGGACGGGTGATCTTTTATTTCTGAGCAAAGGCACTGGCCAGGGACCTGGAGACCTCACCCACACCCCTCCTAGGGCAGCTGTGCAGTTCCCTGCCCCCTCCCCCTGCAGGTCCAGAGTTGGACATCTTGTCGGAATGTCACCTATCCTTCGATACTCAGCTGTCCCAGATGGAAGGGGGACATTGTGCTCTCTCTAGCTCCATGCCTTCAAGTCCAGCTAGCACCATGGGTTCTCAAGCCTGCCTCCTTCAGTTCTAGGGTGACTTTCTGTGCTTCCTAATCCCCAGAGAGTGAGAGGTGCTCCCTCTTCGCTTCTGTGTCTTAGCGAACTCCCCATCAGCTCTCTGTGGGAAATCCCAAGTATGCTTTCTCCTTTAAAATGTTTTTATCGGCACATAGTAATCATACATAACAATGGGCTTCATTACATCTTTGCACATGTATTGATTTTGATTATATTTCTCTTCTCAGGCAGCCCCCCTTCCACTTTCAGATCCCCTCCCCTTTTTCTGAGCCTCGGTTGGCCTGGAACCCACTAACTAAACCAGGCTGGTCTCAACACAAAGACTGCCTCTGCCTCCCAAGTGCTGAGATCGAGGGCGTGTGCCACCATGTCTAGGTTTATGACAGGATCTTGAGGGGCCCAATCCTATGCTGACTCTGTGCAGGTAGTCACAGCTGGTGTGAGTTCATGAGTACAGCATCACATCACACCAAGAAGTCAGCACCTCACCCCAATTTCCCACCTTCCCCAGGCTCTTAGGTTCCTTCTACTTCTTTTTTTCCAAGATGTTCTCTGAGTTTTGGAAGGGATGATACCAATGTCCGTCCCATTTATGGATGGGTATGCAGTGGTCATCTCTTCTCTCTGTTCTTGACCGGGTGTCAATCTCCATAGCCACCGCTGATCACTACGAAAAGAGGCTTCTCTGACTAGAGTCGACAGGAGCAGTATTCCATGGGCACAGACGTAGTTTTTTGGATGGCCATTCTTGGGCATGCCGTGTCTATTTAGCAAACCAGCAGCAATAGTTTCCCCACTAGGGTCTATGACTTCTTCGGCCACAGGCTTCTGACTGAGTTTGCAGTACCAGATGTAAATTCTCTCCAACCTAGCATGGCCCTTTATTTTGTCTAAAGCACAAGAGAGGAATTAGCAAGGGTGTGCAGGGTGTGCTGCTATGTGCTGAGAGCACCACACGGAGGTGAACAGGGACAGTCAAGTCGCAGAGGGGGATGGTTTCCTGGAAGGGGGTGTCCATGGGGAGGTGATGTGGCCCTAGGACTGACACTGAGGAAGCAGATTCGCAGGGGAAGGGTTTCAGGTGAGCTGCCAATGCAGCCACTGGGCACTGTGGCAGCCGTTCAGTGGATGGTGTTGGGGAGGGAGCCGTGTGAGGAGTATGGGGGCATCGGTCTCAGAACTGAGGTCTAACATTGGAGCCTAGTATATGTAGGTCTGAGGCTGAGCATTTAGCTCTTCCAAAGACATCCCTAGCTGCTTTCTTTCTGCCTCTTTCCTGGAGGCTCTGGAGACGTGTTGGTTTTGCCTCTGCCAGGTGAGGGCAGTGGTGGCTGCTGCACTGGTTGTCTGGGCGGGGTCAGCCTTTTTCCACTGGAGAGCACCCTGGGTGACTGTGACAGAGGGAAAGAGGAGGGGCTGGGCCGTTTCTCTAACCCTCGAATTCTCTAAATTTATCTCTGAGAATGGACAGGTAGGCTTAGTCACTCCAAAGGACAGGCTACTGTGGCCTGATAGAAAGCCCATCTCTTCTCCGCTGGGGATTTGGGAAAACTGGTAAAGGCTTGTGTTGGCTGTTAGCAGCATTATTAAGCAACTGTTCTGTGCCAGGCACCATACTAAATTCTTTTCTCATGCATCATCTTTAAAAAAAAGAAAAGAAAGAACGATTTATTTTTATTTTATGTATGTGGGTGTCCTGCCTGCATTATGACTGTGTGTCACGGTAGCCAGAAGCGTGTTTCATATTTCCCTAGAAATAGAGTCTTGAACCCTCCCCTAAAAAAAGATAGTTTTCGAGCCACCTTGTGGGTGGCTCCAACCTGGGTGGGAATCCAACTTGATGCCTTTGCTAAGAGCAACAACGAGCGCTCTTAATTGCCACACCGTCTTCTCCAGCCCCCATGTCTCATTTTTAAAAAGCTTTACAACAAATTCACTATGCAAGTGTAGTCCACCTCTCAGAGAATGTCCCAACCCCGGCCCCTCTCCCTGCCTCCATCCAGTGCTTGGATACAGGTAACAAAGTGTCTAGGTTACTATGGGGGCAGCTCCCGCGGGAGGGGTGTGTCCCTCCGGGAACTCAGATAACCAAAAGCTCAAGGTGCCCACTGGTATGCTGAAGGCACCATTACCTGAAACACTGGATATTTCAAGAGTAGATATTGATGCATGATGTTTGGGAAGGGGTTTTGTGAAGGACCCTTTCCTGCGATAGCCTGTAACTAGTGCAATGGCAATGCGGCAAAATAAACAGCTCACCCATCAGCCTCATCTTCCCCTTGCTCACTCTTCCCATAGGTCTCCAAGGGACTCATAAGACCCCCAGGATTTCCCCTGTCATTCTGCTGTGTCAGCATGATTTCTAGAATAGCTGAAGGCTCCAACAACCAACACAGATGGACGGATGGTGGGGGATCTTTAGCTCCTCCTGCCCCCAGGCCTGTGCCAGAGACTTCACCTTTAATGTCATTAAAACTCTGGAATGGTGACTAGCCTAGGCCCCACAAAAAAAAAAAAAAAAAAAAAAAAAACCAAACCAAACCAAACAAAACAAAACAAAAAAAACCCTGACAGAAAGAACCTGGCACAACAGGGACAGAGTGAGGGACATGCATGGATCCTGGCGTCTGCTCTGGGCTCCAGTCTTTGAAGACAAAGATCCTCTTCCTCTCTCTCCTCCTCACTAAACATGCTCCATGATGGCGCTCTGTATTTCTCAGTTGCTATGGCCCCTTGTTATCACCATCTGCTTGTTCCTTCTTGCAGAATTAGTCATGTACCAATAGCATGCTATACTCCCAGTGGACACCAGACTGCAGTCTGTGCTCTTGAGTTGTATCCTGGTGAGCATTTCGGGGGACCTCCACACATTATAGAAGCTCATAGTTTTCTTTGTTCATCTCCAGGAACCCTGCCGGGCGCTGGGCAGTCTGGGCCTAGCAAGGTCACTCACTCCATCTTCTGTGTTACCTCTAATGCTTCTTTGACTTGGCTTCCCCTCTTCTGGCAACCCCCTGTGACAGACTTCACACTGCATTACAGCCTCCATTTCACTGGGGTGTCAGTCCAGGCATCTCTGGTTTGTCTCTTTCTGTTTCTGTGTGTGTGTGGGGGGGGGAGGTGTCTCCTTTAGCAGGAGCAGAGCTCCCAAACGTAAGGATATGCTTCTTTTTATGTGTGTTTCCCTTAGAGTTGGACTTGCCAGGAGAAGTGGAGGGAGGGAAGGTAGGCAGTCTCATGAAGACAGCCTGCAGGACCTGCCTGGGCTCTGGATGAGGACTCTGGCAGACACTTTTTCTGGAGCTTCAAGGGGAATCGATTCTCAGGCACAAAACACCTTCTCTGAACACTAACCATCAGGCTGAGTTTAATTTCCAGCAACCACATGGTGGCTCACAACCATCTGTAATGGGATCTAAGGCCCTCTTCTGGTGTGCCTGAAGAGAGCAACAGTGTACTCAGATACATGAAATAACTAAATCTTTTAAAAAAAATGCTTGTAAATGAATGACTTGGGCATGTGTCATACATTTCTAAAGAACTCACGAGTCAAATAGTAACATTGTTTTAACTCTGCAATAATAAAGATGCTACAAGTGAGAAGTCCAGGGGGCAGCTGCAATGGTATGGATCAGGAAATGAATGACCTTCAAAGAAAGTTATATTGAAAAAGATGGCTGAAAATTAGTGTTCAGACCACACAGTTGGAAGCTGGTAAAAAAAAAAATCCAGAGAATATAGGAGATTAAATATGTCACAGAACCTTGGAGCATGAAATTCCTATTTATGTCTGGAAATTCAAACAGGTGTTTCAGAGGTAGGTAAAATAGAAAACAAAGAACCACCTCAACTCTCTGGAGAGGACATGGGCTTCTCTGCTTCTCTGTCCTGTGCCCTGAGAGCAGGTCCTGTCAGTCAAGTCCTGAGGGGAAGGGAGAGCCCAGCCTATGGCCTGGCTGTGCTGTGCCCCCTGTGTGCCACGATGCAGTCTCCTTGCCTGGCTTTGAACCTCAGACTTAGTCAGTTGTCTATAACGCTTTATATCTACCCTATCAACAGTAGTGATGTCACTGATGACATTTCCCATTGGCTGAACTGTCACAGGTCAGAGAGTGGCAGCAGAAGATGATGTAGTATTCCTGACAGGAGTAAACACAGCCCTGTCATCAGATCCCCAGACACCTATGAGGCAGTAAGGAGAGCTATGTGGTCCCTGCCACTGACAGGCAAATTGAGGTTCAGTTTGTCCAAGGCCTTGTGAGCTAGGGAGTAGGTGGGCTACAGTGTGCTAGTTCTTGACCTTTCCCTCACCCACCCAAGGAGCCACTTCTGTACCTCGCACAGAAGTCTAGGTTAGTCATTGTGAGTTGCCATCTTACTTGAGAATCTGACTGTGGGCTCCTGGTAGGAAAGAGAGGGAACTGTGGTCTTGGTTTCCTAGGTTAGGGCTTAGAGAGGGTCATTTAGAACATCTATATGTCTGTCTGTCTACTATCTATCTATCATCTATCTATCTATCTATCTATCTATCTATCTATCTATCTATCTATCTATTATCTATCTATCTATTGTCTACCTAGCATCTATTTACCTATCTATCTATCTACCTATCTATCTATCTATTATCTATCCATCTACCAATCTGTCTATTGTCTACCTAGCATCTATCTATCTATCATCTATCATGTATTTATCATGTATTTATCTATCTATCATCTATCTATCTATCTATCATATATCTATCTATTATTTATCTATCATTTGTCTATTCATCTATCTAGCAATCACCTATCTATAAATCTATCTATCTATCTATCTATCTATCTATCTATCATCTATCATGTATCTATCAATCTATCATCTATCATCTATCATGTATCTATCATCTATCTATCATGTATCTATCTACCTATCTATCTATTATCTATCCATCTACCAATCTGTCTATTGTCTACCTAGCATCTATCTATCTATCATCTATCATGTATTTATCATGTATTTATCCATCTATCATCTATCTATCTATCTATCTATCTATCATATATCTATCTATTATTTATCTATCATTTGTATATTCATCTATCTAGCAATCACCTATCTATAAATCTATCTATCTATCTATCTATCTATCATGTATCTATTATTTATCATCTGTCTATTCATCTATCTAGCAATCACCTATCTATAAATCTATCTATCTATCTATCTATCTATCTATCTGATGTGTGCCCTGTTGGTCTGAAGTTACAGCTCAGTCTATGGATAGGACACTTCCCTATAACCAGAGAG
The DNA here is from genome assembly GCF_008632895.1 of Mastomys coucha. Taxonomy (NCBI): domain Eukaryota; kingdom Metazoa; phylum Chordata; class Mammalia; order Rodentia; family Muridae; genus Mastomys; species Mastomys coucha. Next base: position 32,771,026 of record NW_022196893.1, read on the forward strand.
TTCATAACTCCCTGAGGTCAACCTGGGATGTATGTGACCAAACCACTCCAAGAGGGAATTTGAGATTAGATACTCAAGCAAGACATGGTGGTGTATACCTGTAATTATAGCTCTTTGGGAGACCGAGGCAGAGGAATCAAGGGAAAGGCATCCTTGGCTATATGAGTTTGAGGCTAGCCTGGGTTACCTAAGATCCTGTCTCCAACACACACAAAGCCAGCAACCGATGAACAAAAATGAGTGTGCAGCAACGTTATCCGTGGATGAATCTCAGTACTTTATTCACCCCTTGCCCGAGTCAGCCAGTCAAGTAGGTGGCTGGAATGAATTCTCTAAAATCTGATAGTATGCTCAGCACTTATCATGCAGAAACAGGAAGGGAAGCAATAAGTTAAAAGCCACATAAGTTATGAAAAAATAATATATATGTTCTATATATCATGTCCCACTGAGGACTGCTCCCTTGGAAACGGATAAATAGCCCGAGAGAAAGCAGCAATGAGCACCCGCTTTGGGGACTCTAGGGTTAAGCATATTGCTGGGCTCCTTTGGCCTGGAGGAGCTGGCAGCCTATCAACACTCCCTGCAGGCCTGGAGGGCCAGGGGCTTTGAGGATACCTGGTCTGGGAGAATGAGATGCAAGGATGGAAGACTTGGGTTAGGAGAGGAGGTGAGCCAGGAGCCAGGAGCCAGGAGCCAGGACATGGGTCCTGGGAATAAAGGGAGTTGAGAAGAAGGCTGGTGGCATGGGAAGGCTGGCACTGCTGAGCCCCAGAGGTGAGAGCCAGGGCTGGAACACACAGACACCCTTGATGGATGCAGAATGGCTCTCGTGGGTTAAGTCCTTTGAAGGCCCTTATTGGGGCTTCCTGGGCCAAATTTATGTCTAAGAAACTTCCAGATCTTTCCAGGCTTAGCCTTCTTCATGGCCCACCAGAGTCAGGGGAAATACACTTGGAGGAAGGGAGGGGAGGAGGGAGGGAATTGGCCCACTGAGTGGAATGTCTTAGGGGATAGAACAGAGGCCCTAGGAAGTGACATGGGTAGGGGATGGGCATTTCTGGCAGGCAGGGCTCTAGTGCCTGCTGTTCAAAGGACAAGTGTTGAGGGTAGAGAGACCTGGGCTGGAACCAGAGCCCAGATTTCAGGATGGTGGTCCAACCCAGAATGGCAGGGAGGTGAAGGCAAAGCCTGGTGTCAGACTCTTTATCTCTGGCTTCTGCTTCTAGGGCGTTGGCCTTGGCCAGAATAGCTTTGAAGTCAGTTGGGACATCTTAGTCCCAGAAGGGGGTACACGCAGGCGTCTGGGCCACTCTGGGGCTCAGGCTTTTGTCTAACACATCAGGCCTTTCTTTCCTTCGTCCCCCAGTACTGTCAGGTGTCTGGGAAGCCTAAAGGCAGGGAATCTAGGGGCCCTCAGCCCTCAGGCCCAGGTGTTCAACACCACCTAGAAGACAAAATCCAAGTGTACCCTTCAGCCCAGTTTATGTCCTGGCTATGGGTGAGGATGCCAGCCTCAGGTTTGAGGCAGAGGCAAGGCAAGGCTGAGGCAGAAGTCAGGGCAAGCAGTGGGCAGAAGTCAAGCACCTTGTCAGAGCTCTGTGGGAAGAGGAGCTTCAGAGGAGCAGAGAGGTGGCAGGCCCCAGACTCCCCTTTGCCCGTCAGGACAAGCTGCAGCCAGGAGGCTGGAGGTGGCAAAGGAGACATGGATGAAGAACAGATATGCCAGTTCTCTCTGCCTTCCCTGACCGTCCAGAGGAACCGAGTCTCGGCTGGAACTCACTTCTCCTCCCAACCTGGAGGCTCCAGGCTATGCTCTTGAGCTTAGCTGCAGTGGAGGTGACCTGAGGCTCTTCCTGGGGTTGCTGTCTTACTCAGAGGCCTCTGACTCCTGGGAGAGGTACTTCTCTGACATCTCAGTGATCTTGATCACTGGGCCTCTGCGGTTTTTCTTTTTCCTGGAGGGGGTCTTGGAGAGGCCAGACTTGGAGGCAGCTACAGGGGACATAAAGGAAAGGGTGTGGAAGGAAGGGCTGGAGGATTTGAAGCAGCTTACATCATGCCTTTGGGGTCCCGGTGCCCCATACCCCATGCATCCCTGTCTTGGGTCTCTGGGCAGGGGTGAACTTACTGGTTCTGCATTGGGATTGCACGGCACTGACCACGGTGGCAGAAGGCAGGTCCATCCTGTGGGAGGGAGATATGGTAGGGTGTGAAGGGAACCTGGGATTTTAATCCCATAAGGATTGGGGACTGGAGTTGGCTAAGTACAGGGCAATTCTTGGCTGTCACTCCCAGGCTTGTGGTTGTCCTGTCCTGTAATCCTGGCTAGCCAGCTTCCCTTGTCTATGCATTCCTAGAGGCCAGGGGGCTGAGGAACCACCGCTATCCTGCCTTTGGCTCCTCAGACACTTGATGGTGTTAAGGGGAGAGGGGAGGAGAGTCTTGCTGCTTGAGACCCAATCCTGGGCTTCAGATCAACCAGGATGCTCGTACTTTGCCCTTCGCCCAGGGTCAGCTCCAGGGGCCACAGTCCCTTCTTTGCCAAGCAAACACAGTAAACATGGCTGAGTACTTTTTAAAAAGGATATCCACCTTGAACTTTTAAAAAACGTGTGTGGTGTGTGTGTGTGTGTGTGTGTGTGTGTGTGTATGTGTGTGTGAGACAGTGTACATGTGAAGGTCAGACTGGTGGGAATTAGTTCTCTCCTTCCACCACTTGGATTCCAGGGATAAAACTCTGGTTGGGAAGCTTCGGCCTGAGCCATCTCTCTGGTCAGATTTCTATGGCTTTCCCATCACAGGTGTGCCATGCTTAACATTAGCCCATTTGCCAGCAAGGCAAACAGGCCATACAGAACTAGGTTCCAATTCCAGTAAGTGACTGAGTGAGGCAGGACCACAGGCCTGTCAGGTGGCAGGCTTTCAGCCCCGCCTTGCCCCACCCCACCCGCCAACCTTGCACCGCCCCTCTCCCCTTTCCTCACCGGCTTTCTTCTCCTTCCATCAGCTTGTGGTAGGTGGCGATCTCTATGTCCAGAGCCAGCTTGGTGTTCATGAGGCCCTGGTATTCTCGTAGCTGCCGGGCCATGTCCTGCTTGGCCTTCTGCAGGGCACCCTCCAGCTGGGCCAACTTGTCCTTGGCGTCCTGGAAGGCCAGCTCTCCTTGCTCCTCAGCCATCTTGATGTTCTCCTCCAGTTTCAGACACTGCAGCCAGGAGGCCAAAGAGAAGGAGCAGTGAGTGGGCCAGGCCTGAGGCTGCCTCTGTCCCAGTGTGTGAGTGTAGCTAAGCAACGCCATTTCTAGATGTGGTAAGCTTACAGAGGGCTTGCTTAGACCTGGGACGTTTCACAAGCTTCCACAAGGAGTCCAGACCAGAAGCTGAAACGTAGGCCTCATTCTTCTGTATGATTGACTGGGCTTGGGCAAGGATGAGGGCCTTGGTTTGCATGGGGGTAGGGGAGTGCTTTCTGATGTCCCAGTAGCTTAGGGCGCTTTACAGAAGTCACGGGATCCTCAGAGCCACCATAGTAGCAGGCTTTCCATTTGGCAGAATAGGAAACTGAGGCCAGAGGCACGCACAGACCAGACCTACTCAGGGCCATTCGGCAAGGTCTTGTGTGTACCCAGTGTGACCAAGCATGTCTCCTGACCCCGAAATCCCCACTGGCCCTTCAGAAGTTTTCTCACATGGCTCTTGACGGAGACGATCTGAGACCGCAGCTTCTGGATGCGCACGTTGAGGTCCGCGATCTCACAGCGGCTGCTGTGGAGGCTGTTCCCGAACTCCGCCGAGCGGGCAGCTCTCTCCTCAAGCTGAAAGGGTGTGGAAGAGGGATGGATGGTAGGGGTGGCCTGCTGCAGCCCCCTCAGCATCCCTCCCGGCCTCATCTCTGTAGTCTATCGCCCCTTCCCCCTCCAGCCCCGTGCTTTTCTGGTGTTGTTCTTCTGGCCACCCTGGTAAGCTACACCCACACCTAGCCATACTGTGACTCCAGGAAGGACCCATGCAGTTTCCCTCTTCCTGCTGCCCCTGGAGCCCTGGAGCCCTGGAGCCCTGGAGCCCTGGAGCCCCGGAGCCCCGGAGCCCCGGAGCCCCGGAGCCCCGGAGCCCTGGAGCCCTGGAGCCCTGGAGCCCTGGAGGAACTGCCTCTCACATTTTCCATGCTGCCTGTGGACTGGATGCTACAACACTGTCTGCATATGCTCGCTGCTAGTCCTCAGAGAATCCCAAGGCCCAGAGCCACATGGCCTCAGCCACCTCCTGTCTAGTCCTTCTTATCCCTCCCTGCAGGATTAGTCCCTAACCTGGCTCCGTGAATAGGCTTCAGCCTCCTCCAGGCTTCGAGCAGCAATGGCATCGTACTGGGCCTTCACTTCCTCCACGATGCCGCTCAGGTCGATGTGGCAGCGGCTGTCCAGGCCCACGGTCACTGACACGTCTTTCACTTGGGCTGTAAGGTCTTTCAGCTCCTGGGCAGCACAGAAAGGGGAGGCTCAGGGTTGTTGCAGAGGACTCAAGGTCTCTCACACACAGTCCGTTTGTCCCCTCATGAGGTGGGGACTATGCTATCCCCTGTGATTTCCCAGGGAGTCAGGTGGCTCTTACTGCTCTCTCTGCCTCCCCTTGTTCTCCCTCTGAGTGAGGGCAAAGGACAGGGGTGGCTGTGACTTTCATACTCAGGCTGGGACCCCTCCTCCAAGCCGGCGGGGAAGGCCCAAGCTCCTGGCTGGCTGGTGTTGAAGTGGGGTTGAGGGGCAGGTTCCCCTGCTCTCTGTTGCCTTCTGCTTCCTCATTGGGTAAGGAGCCCCAAGGAACCTGGCAGGATCATCTTCAGGTGTGGGCCCCCACATTTGTTGATGGAACATGTAAGTTTACTGGATAGATGTTGGGCCGGAGAGGGTGGGGCCGGAGGATACAAAATGCTCTGGGCCCAGAGGCACCTCTGCTATCAGAACCATTAGTCCCCAGAACCAGCTGGAAGTAGTAGTGTCTCCTAGCCCCTGGCCGAACTCCAGGAAAAGTGTGTTTGCCACAAATGCCCATAGTTTAACCTTCCATGTGGGGAGGTGGAGGCAACTGCAGGGGAGTGGGGTTCTACTTGGTCTCTCAAGTTCTGTGTTAGCATAGCTTAGCACAGAGGAGCTAAGCTATCTAACTATCTATAGTGCCAGGCCAGCTTTCTTCCATCCCAGCTGGCTTTCCCACGGGAAACCTCAGGACTAAATAGTGAGATGTGTGGGAACAGGGGTCTCTCAGGGACTGCAAAGTGTTGCCAAGAGGCTGGGCTGCTTCCTCTGAAGGGGCCTCAGGGGGGGAGGAGGAGCAGACTGTGTGTCATCGGAGCATGGCTGCCGGCACTCTCCACAGACAGGTGAGTCTGCTGGCCACAGGGGGCAGGCAGGGAGCCAGCAGAGGTGGCTGTGTGTGTGGCTGCGGCTCACTCTGTGGGTGTACAGCCCGGACCGCCTCTGCTTCTTCTGGCATTCACAGGTCCCTAACATTGTTTCAGTCCCGATTTTCCAGATGGTACATCTGGTTGCTGACAGCCTCATTCCCAGGCAGTATCCAAACAAGAGGAGTGAACGAAAGTTGGTGGGTATTGCTGGAAGTCTTCAGTTGCCTGTTTCATTTTTCTTCCTTATAATTTTCTTACTGAAGATGCAGAATTCCCCAGGGTCTGACTTTAATCCTGTGCTGATGTGCATGCAACACACTTGTCAGTTTCTCCCCGGCTTCCTAGAACAGCTAGCACTTGGATCTGGAGGCCTGCTTAGGTCCTGATTCAGCTGGTTTGCTTATGGCCATATACCCTGACCTTTATTACTTTGGGGTCCCCTCCCCTGTTCATCATTATGCCTAGAAAGCTCATGATGGTGCCTCTAGTTTCTGCCCCTCGCAGGGGCTGGGGCTTCTTACTGGTGGTTGGTGTTCTAGAGTATAGATTCAGAGACAAGGTAGGGTCAGATGGGCTCTCTGGACAGTGGCATCTCCTGGAAAGGAAGCTCAGGGGCTGCAAGAATTCTATAGCCCTTTGAGCTGCCAGGACCCCAGCCTAGGGACTAGGAGCTGTGGGATCTTTGATTGATCTTCGGATGAATGGAATATAAATCTCTGGGTAAAGACAGGCTGGTGGCACTGACTGGAATCAGGCTGGCAGTCACCACAGCCCCATCATCACCACCAACATGGCTCCCTGCAAACGGGCATCTGCTAGGACAATTTTAGAGATGTAGTTCTGGGAATCCTCTGGTGGGCATGCAGTGGAAAACAGTGAGTGAAGATCACAGATATAGCCCCACACCCTTCATCTGGCCTGATGAAAAGGCCAGGGCCTGGCCAGGAGATGCTACAAAGTCCAGGTCTTCCCTGTTGGGGCCAGGGGATGGCTGACACTGACAGCACCACCTCAGAACTTCAGAAAGAAGCAGGCAAGGCAGAGCAAGATAAACAGAAGCAGGAAGTGGTGTTTGGAACAGCCGTGTGCCTGTCCAGACATGCCGCCCCTCTGCGATGGAGGGCATAACAATGCTTACTTGTGTGGTGAGGTGCCACCTTGGGGTGAGTCCCTGACACCCCAAGTTGGCAAGAATTGCACCACAGTATAGTTTAGAGTTTCCCTAGGGAGCTGGAGTTGGAGGAGGCTGCTGTGTATGGAGACTGCTGTGTATATGTCTGTCTCACAGTGTTACCCCCTGAGAGCTCTGAGGAGACAGTGGCTCTCCCAGGGTAACACTCCCCCAGAGTGATGTTGCTTGGTAAAACCACTCTGAGAGGCACTGTATTCTAAATGGGACCACCTTGGATTCATTAAGTAACTCTGATCAAGTTTTTAAATGGCCCCAAGCCTCCATTTTCCATCTGTAAGATGGGTGCCAGACAAAACTAAAAGCAGATAATGCTTTTCAAATATTTACTCCATGGAAGACATTATTCTAAGTGCTTTAGGGTCTGTTAAGAACTAATGTCTGGGCTGGGAGGTGGCTAAGTGCTGGGCAAGGCTAAGGCCTGAGTTTGAGTCCCCAGACCCATGTAAAGCTGGGCACAGTCCCCTCTGTGCTAAGCTATGCTAACACGGGCACCTTAGTGTGCATCTGTGATCCTCCTGCTCCTAAAACTTTTGAGATGGGAGGCAGAGGCAGAATGTCCCTGGAAGACTGAGGGCCCCCTAGACCATCATGCTCTGCTTTGAATAACAAAAACACAGTTCCCAGTCAAGGGGGAGAACTGACACCAGAGGTTCTCATCTGACTGCCACAAGCACATACCTACAGTCACACGCACACACAGAGGCACACATACACTCATGCATGTACTCACACATGCACACACACAGGCACTTACCCATGCATGCACACACATGCATGCACACACTCGCATATGCCCATATGCATGCACACACACATGTACACAGGCACACATACATATACACATGCATGTACTCACACAAGCACAAACGTGTGTACACACACACATGCACACACACTCCCAACAGCACAGTGCAGTAGTATTGTGTTTCCTATTTTACAGATGAGGAGATAGAGCATGGAGAGAGAGAGAGAGAGAGAGGGAGGGAGGGAGGAGGGAAGGAGAGGGAGAGGGGGGTATTAAAACAACCTGCTCCGGCCAGCTCCCATAGTTACTGAGCCAGGTTTTAAATCTGGCTGCTCTAAAATCTGTACTCACTCTGTCGTTATCCAAATCTACAGAGTTTTCAGGAGCACTAACTGAGAGTTTGTCTAGAGAACACTCCGTACAGTACCCAGATGATAGTAAGTGATCAATACAGAGTAGCTAATGCCACAGTTGCTGTGATTGGCAAGGATAATAAGGCTGGGATATAGATTGCAGGGCAGAGCAGCCTGTTCTGAACCTGTCTCCCTGCCAAAGCCATTTGGATGGTGCTGGCACCTCTGCAGTCTCCCAGGAGACTAGCTGCAGGGGGTGGGGGGAAGGTTCTTAGCTGATTCTGCCCAAATCTCCCAGGATCCGGGGCTTCTGGGTATGGCGGGCAGTACTGAGACTAGATACATGCAGATCCCATGCATACTGCAGAGCTAGCCAGTGGGTTCTACCCAGCTGTCTGGAAATGGCCTTGTAGGTACCCAGCCATGTGCTCTCTGGTGTTGAGGGGAGAGGAGGGCTCCCCACTTTTTTGGAAATTGATGGGATATAGGTCTATAACACAAGGCTTTTCTGATTGGACCCAAAGTTGAAACTCAAGTGTCCAAGCCTCCAAGAGCTACCCATAGTCCACTGTGTTTTCCTGTCATGAGAGGGAGCTGTGGCCTCTACCTCCCTTTCTCAGGCCTGCTCTGTCCAGGAAGGGAGCCGGTCATTACCAGTGGCCATGGAGCACGTGGGACATGACTCGTCTGACTGAGATGAGCTACTCTGAGCTACTGTGAGTGTAAAGTGTGCTTCAGACTTTAAACCTTTTTGAGTGTGTGCTTGTTTCCTGTGCAACCCTCTGGCCTGGAACTCACGGTATAGAGGCTGGGGCCTTGAACTCTTGATCCTCCTGCCTCTCTCTCCTCAGTGTTCAGATTACACCTGACTCTGAACATTTAATAGGAGAAAGAAAAGTAAAATAGTCCACTAATATTTATATTGATTATGAATTAAAATACTCATATTTTGGATTTGTTGGGTTAAAAGAAATATGTTATTAAAACAATTCTGTCTCTCGTTTTGGGGAGGGCAGTACTAGAGGTTGTTGTATCCTGGGGTCTCCTAGTACTAGGGAAGCACCCTACCAAAACGTCATAGCCCAGCCCAGCTTCCTGCTTTAAAGCATGGGCTCTGGAAAACTCCTCCATGTCTTGGATTCTATTTCTGACAAGCAGCCCTGGCTTAGGGGCTCCCTGGCATCTCTTTGGCAAACGTCAGTCAGCTTCTTCTCAACAGAAGCACACAGGGTGGATCATAAAGCCCGCATCCCGGTGCCCAGCTCGATGGTGCTCACAAAAGTAGAAGCAAGCGTGTACAGCTGGCCTCTGTGGTCACCTGCTTCTCAGAGGGTTCAGCCAAACAGAGATGGGGTAAAACTGTCTCTCTACTGACATGTGATGGTGCTTTCCCTGGCCATTGGTTCCTCAAACAATATGGTGTGAGAACTACTGTTTAAATTGTCTTTGGTAGTGTAAGTAATTCTACAATACAGGGTGGGGTGGGGGAGAAGGTGCCAGGTCACATGCAAACAATGTGTTTCTTTATGTGAGAGACTTCAACATCAGGTGATTTGGGTATATGTAGGACTCTTGCAACTGATGGCAAAGGATGCTATGGTGGTTTGGATAAGAATGGCCCCCTGCTCCCTGTAGGCTCATATATTTGACTGTTTAGTTGTCAGGCAGTGGCACTATTTGAGAAGGAGTAGGAGGTGTGGCCTAGTTGGAGTAGGCGTGGCCTTGTTGGAAGCTGTCATGATAATGGACTAACTTCTGAAATTGTAAGCACGACCCTAATTAAACACTCTCTTCTATAAGCGTTTCCTCTGTCATGGCATCTCTTTTGTTGTTCTCCTAAACTTACAAATGTGGAAACTGAGGCACAGAGAGGTGACACGGCCTGACCAGAGGAGTCAAAACAGAATCCAAGAGCCGTGGCTCCATCCAAATGGAGTTCACAGGCCTAGCTATTGATAAAGGAGCCAAAAAGTCTCTTTAGGCGTATCTCTGGCAATGTTTGGTTATGACCAGCTTCCTGCTGCCTGGGCCTTAGCTGCAGGCCCTTCACTTTGCCTTAGAGCTCATCAGTGAGCATAGTGGAACACAGGAAGCATTGGCCCCTGATGCCTGCCTGGTCCACACCAAGTCAAAGGGAGCTTGGGCAGAACAATCATCCTGTAAGGTTGTGGCCTGGGGCTAGAGGACTGTGGTGGGCAATATACTTCCTAGAGCTGCTGGTGTGGTCAGCTGGGAGCTGGCCTTCTTACTGCTCCTGAGGGTGGGGGTTCTCTCTATTACGCTCCATCCCACAGCCACAGATGACTGTGAGCTCCACAGGGGTCCTAGGATGCTGAGCTGGATGGAAGAGAGGCCTAATATCCCCTACCAGGCTGGGAAGCTGTGCTCAGAAGTCTGTGGGGCCAATGGCAGAACTCTGCATGCAGTGTGTCTGTGACACTGACTTCTGCTCCAGCCTTGGCTTCTTTGCTATGGCTTGGCACCAGCTGCTGGCAGCATTTGGCTTTGGAACCTGTCAACCCCAGCAACGGCTCTCTCTACTTCTTATTATACTGTAGATATTTGTCAAAGATCATGCCTGTACGTCTTAGCCATGAGAAGGGTGATATGGAGCGGGAGTGGGGGGAAAGAGAGCATGGTAGGATGCCCAGGAAGGTATAGTGTTCATGAAGAGTTAAGCCCTTGAGTTTCCCAGGCTCAACTGAGGACCTGGGAGATAGATGGGCCTATGTTCTAGAAGCTCTTCTATCTGCTTTTGCCATATCATTTTAAAAATTAAAAATTGTGGGCTGGTGAGATGGCTTAGTGCGTAAGAGCACCGACTGCTCTTCCAAAGGTCCTGAGTTCAAATCCTAGCAACCACATGCTGGCTCACAACCACCTGTAGTGAGATCTGATGCCCTCTTCTGGAATGTCTGAAGACAGCTACAGTGTATTTATTTATAATAATAAATAAATCTTTGGGCCAGAGCAAACAGGGACTGAGAAAGCGGGGTCTACTGGAGTGAGTGGGGCCGACTGGAGCAAGTGGGGTTGACTGGAGTGAGCAGAGGCCCTAAAAGTCAATTCCCAACAACCAGATGAAGGCTCACAACTCTCTGTACAGCTATAGTGTGTGCTCATATACATGAAATAAATAAATAAATAAAGCTTTAAAAAAATGAAAAATTGTGCTGAATCTCATCATGAGTCTTCCCATCTTAGCCAAGAGTGGGAGAGGGTGAAGCTCTTAATTCATCAGAGCCAGAAGAGCTATGGACTGGTCGGCGGGGCCCAAAAGGAGTTCAGCCTAGGTAGGCTGTGTGGCAAAGGGAAATGTAAGGACCATTGACACCCAGAGAGCACTTGGGAAGCTGTGATGCCATTGGCTGGAAATAGTGATTGTGTTTTCTCACCTGCTCATAGACTGTTCTCATCAGCTCTACAAAGCCCTGAAGGCCCTTGAGTTTGGTTTCCAGTTCAGTTCTTCGGAGACACTCAGCATCCAGGTCCTGCGGTTGGGAGTGGAGGTGAGAGTGGAGACTAAGAAAGCCAGGGCTCAGGGTGGGAGTTGGGTGGGAGTCAGGGGAAGGGGATGACACCCAGAGGAAGTCTGCCTCTGAGCCTGGAGAACGGAGCAGCCTGCCACTGGGTCTTTCTGCCTCTTGGCCCCTCAGCCCATGTGCCTGAGGGCTTTGCTTAGGTATCAAGGTAAGTGGATGATGATGGTGACAAGGTCATGATGGAGGGAGGGTCATGATGGAGGGAGGGTCATGTGGGAGGGTCATGATGGAGGGAGGGTCATGATGGAGGGAGGGTCATGATGGAGGCAGGGTCATGATGGAGGGAGGGTCATGATGGAGGATCACGATGGAGGGAGGGTCATGATGGAGGATCACGATGGAGGTAGGGTCATGATGGAGGATCACGATGGAGGGAGGGTCATGATGGAGGATCATGATGGAGGGAGGGTCATGATGGAGGATCATGATGGAGGGAGGGTCATGATGAAGGACCCTGGGTCCTGAGTGTTACCTTCTTCAGCTGGACAAAGGTAAACTCCAGATCTGTGCGCTTGGAGATCTCATCTTCATACCTGTAGGGAGAGACATTCTTTAGCAATGTTGTAGAACTTGGGGTTTGGTTAACTTGAGGGGTCCAGGTCTCTGTTAGACCTTTGTGCTTTGTGACCACTAGAGAAGGTGGCCATTCTGGATGTGGAGGCACATGTTTATAATTCTAGCACATGAGAGATGGAGACAGGATTCTACAAGCTTGAGGCCAACCTGGACTGCAAGTGCTAGGCTGTTCAGGGCCACATAGTGATGCCTTATTAGGACAAAAAAATCAAACCAAACCAAACAAGAGAACTTGGGTCTTGCTTTGGTGGACACGGACTCTACTGCACAGTCCTCTGGGAAGCCTTCTTGACTGTGTACCCCTTTCATAGTGGCTCCTTTCTCTACCCACCCCCAGAATCACAAGTGCAGGTGGGCTATGCCTGTGGTCAGTCCTCTTCTAGCATCTAGCTCATTCATCTTGTTACACCTGAGAATCTTGAGGGGAAAAGACCAAATCCATGATTGTCCATTTAAAGCAAGCTGCATTTTGGGGTACACTCAGGACTGGCCAGATGTCTGTCTCACCCTAAGTCAGGATTTGAGAGCAGCCCCTGCTGGCATCTTGAAGTCCCTTTTGTATGAGAGATAAGGTGTTCACAGGGAGAGTCAGTTGTTTATACATTGTTTGAAAGAGGCAATGAAAGGGAAGGAACAGGGGTAAGCATACACATCATGAGAATGGAGTCCCAAGGAGTTTACATGAGATCTAAGAAATGGGAACTTATTCTTAATTACAAATAGAAACCTTAACTTGCAAGAACTTAACACAGGACAAACAGGGATTTAGACTCACCTGTCTTAAGTGCCATCAGTGCCCTTATTGTATATCGCTCCTGTTTTGGTCTCCCACTAACTTACAAGATATGCTGTTTCTGTTTGGCCTCCCACTCTCTTCTCTGGGTCTACCTCTTCCCTGCAGCCTAATTTTGCTCCTTGGCTTCACTAGAGAGTGGGGCACCATCTTATTTTGTGACCTCCAACGGGAAGCAGGGAGAGAAATCTCCAGTGTGTTTAGAGGCAGCTAATTTCTCCCAGCCTTCTTTACTTCTTGTGTCTAAGGCTCCCCCAACTCTGTCTCTCTGTCTCTGTCTCCCTCCCTCTCTCTCTCTCTCTCTCTCTGTGTGTGTGCACTCGTGTTTGTGTGTGTGTGTGTGTGTGCGTGTGTGTGCGGAGGCTGACAGAACCTGCCTGCTGCAGTGACATTAATCCATGGTCTGTCCTGCCTGTCAACGGCACTCCACAAAGCTTAACTCTCTTCCATGTTGCTTCCCTCCTGTGTCAGGCTCACCCTGGGTTTGTAAAAAGGATACTGTTGGGTGGGGACAGGACCCTTGGGTCCCTCATTTTACCCTCTCCTCTTCTAGTGGATGGCACCTGCCAGCCTCAGATGTCCTATACCAACCCTCAAGGACAGCCACAGTGGATCAGGGAAGTGGGTTAGTGTCTTCTCTCCTTTCTAGGAATGCCTGACTCAGGGCTCTAATTACAGGTGCCTACTGCCCCAGCCTCTGACCTCCCAGTAGGGCAGTGTCACAGTGGCCCTGGCAGCTGACTAGACCCACATGTTTTCTGAAGGGGAGTGGACCTAAGGATGTCACTGTTCACAGGACACCAAGGTCTCTAAATCGGGGAGTGGGCTGCATTTGGCTTTACCCTGTCTTCCAGGAATCTGTGAGGGTCTCTGAGGGCCACGGTGGGGCTGGACAGGGGTCCTGCATCAGGGAGAACAAAATGCTCAGAAGTTCTGACTACAGGTGTACACATGTGTGCGGCGGGTACCACAGGCTCCTTTTCCTTGTGTTCCCTCTCCTGTGGCCTTCAGAGCTTTCAGCTGGGGGAGGACCTCAGGGTCCTGTGACAGAGACTTCTGAGCAGTGCTGGCTAAGCAGAGGGCTCAAGTGCTAGCTCCCTGAGTATACCACTTATGTGTGCGCTTTGTCTGTCACCGTGAACATGTTGTGAGGTCCCGGTGCTTGCTGCAGGTCTGTCAGCTAGCACTACTTCAACCTCTGCCATGGCATCTAGTGCTTCCACAATCAAGCCTCTGGTGGCCCTGGAGAGAGTGGGACTGGCTCTGTGAGCATCGTTATAACCCCTTAGGGTTGTTTGAGTGAGGCATGCTCTGGGATCCCTTGTAATATTCCCCTATCTTGGGGATGAAGCCAGTGAGCCCCTCATCCTGCTGCCCTCTAAATGCAGGTAGCTGGTTAGCACCCTATTTCCTCCAGGCAACGGAATCCACCAACCTCAGGGAGGCATCTGGTGGGACCCCTGGGTGCCAGGTTCCTGCTCAGCTCCTTCTTCTTTTTCCATTCCCTGGGCAGCCTTCTTTTCTGCTTCCCCTTTGGATAGCCATATCATCCTGTCTCTGTCACTGTCCTACTTTTTCTTAATGGCTTAGAGCCATGTCCTTGGTGGCTGTGTCCCCCAAGAAGGTTTAGGAGGTGCCTGGTCCTGACTGAGCACTGTGATGCTGCCTAACTCTATGAATGAGTCCTTCACCGGGAACAAAGGGCCTTAGCTTAGAGTGTTTCAGGCAGACCCATCAAGACAGACCCACTGGAGACCTGGTGAATACACACACACACACACACACACACACACACACACACACACACACACCACATATTTTAAGGGCAGCCAAATGGCCTTCTCCAAGTAAGAAAAGATAGCAGGAGAGTTGGGGCTAGAGGGAGTATGCCTAGGTATCCTGCTTAGGACCTTGAGATAGCCTCCCAGGAGGGCCAACGTCTGGGGCCTAGGCTAATTAATGGTCCCCCAAGAGGTCTAGGGCTTAGCATGGGTTCCAGACTGGGGCTGGTACCCAATCTCCCTGAGTCTTGTGGTATTCATTCCCAGTTTTTGTGTGAGCTGGAAGAGCCCCTTCCTCAAAGGGTGTTCAAGCTGCCTGAGTCTGCCCCAGCCTGCGGTCAGATGCTTAGCTAGCTAGATTCAGCCTCTAGCTGTCACTCAACTACACACCTTTTCTCATCAACCAACTCATGCAGCTCTGTGCTGTCTCTGAGACTCCTGTGAGAGCTTGGGCACCTTGCTTCCTTTTGCTGGGCCTCTACATTGTTACATTGTTACATTGTTCTTAGTAACTAGGAGTTAGGCTAGCCAGACCTTGGGGACCTCTGCAAGTCTCCACCCACCGAGACTCAGGTGATGCCTATCTTCTGTCCCACCTCCAATCTGTCACCAGCTCCTGAACCTGTTCTCAGGCCCTTTTTAGCCTGTCACATAGCGCCCCCCCCCCCTTTGTTTATTTCTGGGAGCAAGACTGAGCTCATCACCTTGCAGAGGCAAGGCACAGCTCCTCCCTGTCCAGGCTCCACCCCACACCAACAGCTTCGGCTCAGCCTGTAGACTCAAAACTCCCGAAGCCCCATTATGAGACTTATTCTCTTCTTCCCCTCCCCAGAGGAGATCAGCCTTAGCCTAAACAGCAAGGCAGATAGGAAGCAGGTCAGCGGCCAGGTGACAGCAACCAGTGGTGCCTTAGAGAGACTCAGCTGCAGGTCCCCAGGGATGCCATGGTGCTTTGTCATGGCCATTGAAGGTGGCAATTTTGTTTAGTAGTTCCTGCCCTGTGACTCCTATGAGGCGCTCAGACCTATTAGAGTAGTGAAATGGGCTGCCGCCCTGGTGGACGAGTGTTCAAAGTTCTGAGAGATCAGATGCCCATGTGGGTTTCCTAGGATTTGGGAGGGCAGGGCTCTCTGGGAGGGGTGGCTTATATGGAGCTTCAGCTCAGGATCCTGGGTTCCTAGGCAAGCTGCCCTACCCTCTGCTCTTCCTGGCTGCCCCTAGAATGCTGGCCTTACCTCAGACTGGTAGGGTGTGGACCACACTGTAGGACAGGGATCAGCCATGCTTGGTTCCCCATTCCTACCCCCACCCCATCGAGGGTGGAGCCCCCTCAGGAGGAGACCCAGCCCTGAGGACGGACTCAGGGTATGCGATGTTTATCTGCTCTCCTCAGCTGCCTTGTTCTGGAGGGCTTGCCCACTACTTGATCTTAGAGGGTCCCCTGTCCTGAGCCCCTCCCCCCTCAAGTGTTTATTCTGCCTTCCTAGGCTAGCCAGTTCAGTTAAGCCAGTTTGGTCAACTTCAACCTTCTAGGGGACAGAAAAGTCACTGCCAGACACCAACCTGAAATCTCATTTTCTTGCTCATGGCATCTGAGGTCAGTGTCAGTCACCGTGTCTACTCACTCAGAGGAGAGTTTGTAGGATATGCTTGCCTGAAGCCACAAAGCTAGGGGCCTGGCACGACAATGAGTATTTCCTACTTCAATGCCTAGGCTGGACCTGTGACTACTGGGTGGCGCTTGCCCACCTTCTGCCTGTCTGTCCCCCTGCCCCAGTAGCTGTAAGAGCATTGTGTGGGCAGGGGCTATATTTTCATCATCTTCCTGGTTTCCCAGCTTCCTTGATGCCAAGCAGCATTCCCTATAGGGGGTTGCTGCTTTACAAAGATAAGCCCTGTCCTGTCCGTCCCTGGCCTGCACTTCAGTGTTCCTTCTTCCCTGATTCCAAGAGCACCTCCGAAGTGTGCCGCAGAACATGGCCTTTATGTTGCTTTGCTAGAGGCAAGATGTCCTGTCCCAGGGTAGTACACAGGAGTTGGCACACATGCAGTCTCAGGAAAGGCTGTTGGTGGGAGCCAGGCCTGTGTTGCGCCAGCACCCAAGGGCTTAGCAGAAAGCCAGTGCGGCTGAAGCTTGATGGATCAATCCTAAGTGATATAGGTTCTCCCTATACCTGCAGTATTTGCATGTGATGTTCTCAAGAGTTATATCCAGAGAAGATCAGTGTTCTACCCCATACTTCCTCTTTCTCCACCTTGGGTGCACCCCACCAGAGCCCAGCCTGGTCCTCACTCTCAGCCTTTACCCCTGGTTCCCAGTGTGAGACCTACCTGACTCGAAACTCCTCCACCTTCTCTAACACCTGCAACAGGTTGGCCTCCAGCTGTCCCCGCTCCTGGCTCACTTTGCGCAGCTCCTCCTCCAGCCGGCCCTGGAATGTCTCATAGTGGTGGCTGAGGTCGAAGGTGGCTGATCCCTGGCCCTGCAGGAAGCTCCATCGGGTCTCCAGCAGTTGGTTGCGTTGCTCCAGAGCTTGGACCTGCAAGAGCAGGAGGGTACTGAGTAGGTCGTCAGGTGCCACACTGGGTTTCCTGGACAGGCTGGGGGACCCCGAGGTGGGGCTCCCCGTCACAGGGCAGCTCATCTGCACACGTTCACCGACACTGGCTCCACTCAGCACGAAAAGCCACCTCCAGTTCTTGGCTGTTGAGTTGAAGATGCTGCGATAAGGACAGGATGAAGGTGGAGACAAGAGACTGACGGCTTTCTAACCTGGGCAGGGCTTCCATCCAGTGAGGGAGGGGAGCAGGGGTGCGGAATGCCTGCCTGTCACCGGCTGGTGCAGGACTGGTAGAGCCTGGGAAAATAGAGGCATGGGAGACATCGGGGTCCTACCTGCCTCTCCTGCATGGCAAACCTGATTTTATCTGGCCTTGAGACCCAGCCAGGTAGGCTTGCTTTGCATGTTAGTATTAATCCTCCTGACCCAGACTTGCAGATTCTTTGAGCCTCAGTTTCCCTAGCTAGAAGTTGAGGTTGATGATACTGCCCGTCTGAAAAAGCTGTCAGGGGGCAGAAGGTGGGAATGAGCTCAGGAAGAGGCAGCTGCTGGCATGTATGAGCTGCCAACTACTGTGCACCAGACTGGTTCCAAGTGCTTCGTGTTCCAACTTCTTTGAGGCAACACCCTGTGGAGTGGGTATTGCTATCAGCACAGCTTCCAGAGGGGGGCATCCAGCCCATGGAGCTGTGAGAATCGCCTGAGGTCACTGAACTAGCAGGCAGCTGGGCCAGGCCTGGCACCTGGAGTTTTGTTTGTTTGTTTTGGGACAGGGAGGTCTCACGTGTTACCAGCCTCCGAAGCTCATTATACATATAGGTGAGGGTGACCTTCGATTGCTGGTTCTCCTACCTCTGCCTCTCAAGTTCGGAGACCACAGCTCCTGGTTTGTGTAGTAATCTGGGCCTTGGTGCATGCTAGGCAAACACTCTGCCACTGAGCTGTGACCCTAGCCCTGAACTGAGCTCTTTAACCACTGTGATGTTTCATTGCTGCCCTGGGGCCCAGGGCCCTTCTGAAGTGGCTTTTTCTCCAGGCAGAGTCAGGGTGACCTTGAACATGGGGACCTGGAGGGCTCTGAGCCCTATAGTTTTCCCCAAGTTTTGGCTGCCCCCTCACCTCCTCTCTCTCCCACCAGCCTTGGAGAGTGTCTGGTTTCAGTGGGTGGAGTTAAAGCCATCTTTAAGGCCTGCTAAGGAGGAATGGCTCCTCCCTGTGAATTCTACAGAGGCACCCACATCATCTGGATCACAGCTAGGCCCCCAGAAGGCTGCGTGCCTACTTCTGTTCTAGCT
Organism: Mastomys coucha; assembly: GCF_008632895.1. Taxonomy (NCBI): domain Eukaryota; kingdom Metazoa; phylum Chordata; class Mammalia; order Rodentia; family Muridae; genus Mastomys; species Mastomys coucha. Next base: position 32,789,264 of record NW_022196893.1, read on the forward strand.
TCAGTTCCCACTGGAGCAATATCCCAGGATGATGGGGATTTCCCGGCTCTGTTCTCACCCTGCCTGTCATTTTTTGGGGGGGGGGCTGCCTTCTTCCATTTTATCTGTTCTCTCTGTTCTCCCTCGTCCTGGAAGCCCCCACTCCCACCCAGCTTCTCCCTTTTAGCCTGGGAGCCCTGGGTAGCCACGGAGGTAAGAGCTGGCTGGGCCGTTCCTGAACGGCTGTTCAGGCCGTGGGATTCGGTGCTAATGGTGGTATGCTGAGGGTGCTGGCCCTGCTCCCAGGACCACAGCAAGACAGAGCTGTGACAAGCATTTGGCACTTTTGTTTCTGGAAGGGAGGGGAGCAGGAAAATTGGATAGAAGCATGAACTATGACTCTGGTGAGCTTTCACTCCCCTGCCTCACACCCATCTCTCTGGGAAGTTTTTGCAAGACACTGCCTTAAACCTGTGCCACAAGCAAACTGGTTCAGTCAGGCTGGAGGTCAAGAAGGTTCTGCCTTGCTCTGTGTGTGTATGCGTGTGTGTGTGTGTGTGTGTGTGTGTGTGTGTGTGTGTGTGTCCCCATGTGTGTGGGAGTATCAGCTCACCCCACCTTCCCTCCATTTTGACAAGCAGGAGTCCGTGTTTACACTGAGGGTGCGGTGAGAGGAGAGACGTGAGGCTCCTACCTCCACCCATGAGCAACAGAAAAGCCTTTATATCAGGAAGTTCTTCCCTTAGTCTAACTCCTGTGGGAAGATGCTGTGAATATACCAGCCAGTATAGATAGAGATCATGTGTTCTTGGGGGGACCAAGGGTATACCCTCTGACTTCCATTAGTTTTGGGAGTCTCTTGTCTCAGTGGGTGGAGATGAAAAGTCACTTTTAACCATAGCTTGCTAAAGGCAGAAAGGCTCCTCCCTGTGGGAACAAAGACCTAGGGAGGGCCAGTAATCCCCATCCCCAGAGGAGCCACTGCACTCTCCTCTAGCCGGTCCCTCTGCCCTGTGGGGAACAGTGGCAGCTCTTCGGGCCCTGCCCTATCAGGGCACAGTGGCAGCTTTGGGTGTGACTTCTAGAGCAAATTCCTGGTTTATCCCCCACTCTGGTTATCCCCCACTCTGCAGTTAGGGAAACTGAGACTGGGAGCTGGAGGGAACCAGGTCAGACTGGACAGGACTTACAGTGTGAGATTTTTTTTTTCCTTTTCTTTTACAGGGGACTCCAAGTCACCTTTTGAGTGCTTGACTGGATCTTGTATGTTCCTTGGGGAGGGTCCAGCCACTGAGTCAGCAGGGAGACATTGACAGAGATCCCTGAAGTGCTGGGAAGATGTCAAATTCCGGCTTTAGCCGAGAAGCACAGAGACCCACAGGAAAGCTGGCCAGTGTCGATGCCAGCAGGGCTGACAACAGAGACATCTGAGACCTTGAGAGCTGGCATGACCCATCCTTGTCTCCAGCTGTCCACCTCTGCTCCTGGGTTGTCCTCTGGGCTTGGACAGTCCTTTCCCAGTGCCCCAGTGCCTAGGCTGTCTACATGTTGAAGATCCCTGTAGCAGCCCTGATAGAGAGGACTCTGCCCTCCGGGGCCTCCCTCGTCTTTCCCTATGGCTACAGCCTTGTTAGTCCCCCACTGGCAGGAACACAGGCTGATGAGCCGTAGAATCTGAGGCACAGAGAGGGTAAGTGACTTACTAAAGGAAACACAGACTATAAGTGAGGCAAACACCACAGCAGTAGGCCTCTCTGCCAGGCTCTAGAGGAATCACTCCCTTGCCTTACACACAGACACACACACACACACACACACACACACACACACACACACATACACACACACACACTGGTTGTTTCTCAGGGCAGCAGAGGGCCATGAAGGGGGAGAGGAGTGGAGTCCTCCTTCCTCTTCTCTGCTCAGAGCCCCAGCCTTGCTCTGGGCTTGGAATCCATCTTCTGTGTTTTCCCTGCCTGTATATCTCTCTGAAACCTGGGCTGTGCCTTACCTATAGGCCCCTCCCCACCATTCCCTTTACTCTTCAGGCCTGGGGTGTGTGTGGTTGGAAGAGGGTAACTAGGTCTGGGAGCTCCCTGAACCTAGCTCTCATGCTCAGAAAGCTTGAACTATCTGCTAGATGTGCTCTAACTACTATTCAAAAATCATCCCATTTGATTGACAAGCCCATTACACAGATGTTCACTGAGGCCCAGAGAGGTTTAGCAGTTCGCCTGAGGTTACACAACAGGCTAGTGGGGAGTCCAGGATTTAAATTCAGAAATAGGGTTCTAATGCTTTGTTAGTCTCTTGGGGTCTCTCACAGCCTCTGCTTAGCACCGGGCTCCAATAAACAGGGCTGGAAACCATAGTTCCCTGTACCTCTCGAGAGCTGAGAGGCTTGAGTTCTGTTAAGGACCTTCAAGGGTCTGAGTCCGGGACCCCAACTCTGAGGGCTCCTTCCCTGGGCCTACACCCACGGTTCCCACCCTGTGCCCATGGCAGTGGCATGGAGTGACATCAGCATTGGCAATCATTCGAAGGAGAGAAAAGCCACCCATGGGAGCCAAATTACATAGTTCAGCAAAGCACTCCTTTTAAGGGATTAGCCAGGCTTGTCAAGGAGGCACCTCTGCAGGGCCTACCTCCTGGGCAGTGGGTTCCATCTGTGCAGCTGTGGGAAGGGCTGCTTGCCCCTCCCCAGATCTGGGCACCTCAGGTGTAAATGAGGAACTCTGAACTAGTCAGATGAGGCAGGGAAAGACACTGTTTCTGCCTCAGGTCTCTCGATCTCTCTGTCAGTCTGTCTCTCTCTGTCTCTCTCTGTCTCTCTGTCTCTGTCTCTGTCTCTGTCTCTGTCTCTGTCTCTCTCTCTCTCTCTCTCTCTCTCTCTCACACACACACACACACACACATCAACATCATACACACAGAGACCTGAGTTCAAATATAAACCTTATCAGTTGTTGGCTCTGTGACTGTGGGCAATGCAACGAGTCTCTCTGGTCCAATTACCTCCTCTGCACAGCTGGGAAAACAACATCTGTAGTGATGTTAGCTAGCACTGGCCCACAGCTGCCTTCCTAAATTCCTGTGGCATTCAGGCATCCAGGCCACATGTGACACTCTCTTCTCACTGCCTGTCTGTACATTCCCACAGCTCAGGACCCCAGAAATGTGCAAGGGTTTGCAGAGTCAGAAACCAAGAGGCAGATAATGACTGGCCAGGGTTCTCTGTTCCACGCCATGTCCCGCAGTGTCTTTCTTTACAGTTAAGGGGATATGAGGTGAACCTGGGGTACCCTGTGGTGCCTAGCCCTGCAGCGTGCAGTTCAGTCAGTGCGCTCCGACACAGGAGGAAGCAGGGCTGGGAAGATTGCTCACAGAGGTTTCTTGGGGTGGCTGAGTGGGCACAGGCTTGGGAGGTAGACAGGGCTTCCTGAAGCCCTAGGCTAGCTGCAGGCAGCGAGTATAGGAAGTGTGGGGGCTATGTTGTTAGCGGCCTGTTCCTTCCTAGGTGAGTGAAAAGCAGGCCAACTGTTGGCTGCTGGCTGGATTCTGACACAGTCCTCTACATTCCTTTCTCCTGACGAGCCAAAGTTGCGTCTTTACTCATACAAACTCCATGGCAGCCTCCTTTGCCCGTCCCCCCGCCCCCCAGCCCGCCTTTGGACCTGCCAGAACAGCAGCTCTGCGGATGAAGGGGGAAAGCCAGCAGGGTGGGAGGGAGATGCGGAGATGCTTCTGGAACAGGGGCTTGGGGTCAGGAGGCCATCTTAGCAGTATCTCCCATCCTCCCACTTGGGCAGAGGTCAGCAGGCCACACCCCCATAGGCCTTCCTGAGAAGCACCTCTTGACTGCTACAGGGGTACACTGACCCGTCCCGCTCCAAGCCAGGTGGTGTGCCCTTATCCGATACCCCTCAGAGTCATCCTAAGGGTCCTTTCACCCCAGACACCAGGATGTAATTCAGGCTTCCCTAGCCCATCTCTGCAGGTTTAGCCATGCTGCGTCCCCATTGGCTGGAACCAGGGGCGGGGCATGACAGATGCTCAGGGAACCACCAGCCAGATCACCTGGAAAGCCTGGGTGCCCTCTCCCACTCAGCTCACCTTGCCAATGAGGGAGGCAAATTTATCATTGAGGACCTTCATCTCCTCCTTCTCTTGGTTCTTCTGCTGTTGAACAGCTGGATCCACCTTGAGGTCCAGAGGCACCAGCAGGCTAGGGTTCACAGTCACCTTGGGGATGATGCCAGCTGGCCTACAGCTTGTGAGGCTTCGAGAGCTGAAGCCAGGCCCAGGGAGCCCACAGCTGCCCCATCCTGAGGTCCCAGGCTGGGGACTGCCCGCAGGGGTCATCTCGCAGCCACTGAGGCTGCTGAAGCCAACGACGCAGGAGCGGTAGGCCATGGTGGCCCCCCTGGGCCTGGGAGCCGGAGGGCTCACCAGTGAGCTATGGGGCTTTGGAGTTGGTGGCTGGCAGCTGCCTCCTGTCACATCCAGGGCCGGCTGGGGACTGAGGCGAAAACACCTGTTGCATAGTGTTCATTAGCTACAGGAGGGCGGGACTCTTCCAAGCCAGACCAACCTGTTAGTTAGATGATGTGGATACCGCCCCTCCCCCGTACCACAGCTTTCTGCCTGCCCTACAGGGGCTCTGCCTTGTTGAAGGGGCTTGTCATAGTCCCCTGCAAGAGGGACCAGACTGAGGAGGGGGGCTGAGGCTGGGCTGACTGGGTGGAGCAGGGTGGTCAGTGCCAAGAAGGCAAAGTTCCGAAGGAAAAAGCCAGGAGAAAGGCGGGCAGCCAGCCGCAGATCACTGCATACCGGAAGGCTGACGTATCTGGGCTCGCATACTTCTGGAAAAGATGAGGCAAGTGTAGCCTTGAGCTCCAAGGGTAAGATGACTGCCCTGGGCGCCGTGCCAGGCTGGCGTTGGAAAACAGCCCCTTTATTATTTATCTCCATCTGGCAGTGTCCCCCGCTAATTTCCCCTTCCCTCTTGCCTTCTCTCCTTTACTGAGGACCAGCACAGTGTATCCCACTGACTCAAGGCCTGCAGGAAGCACATGACCAAGGCCAAGAGCTTTTGGTTTTGGAAACGTGACATTGGGTTGCGTGCGGAGTCAACTTGGTTGTTCCCACTAGTAGCAAATCTCAGCTATGTGGCTGGATTTTACCCTCATCTGAGAAATGGACTGAAGGTTTTAGTCACAAGCAGAGCAAAGGACCTACTCCAAGCAGTTAGCCTGGGTTCAGACCCCCACCCCAACCTCCCAGGGGCCAAGATCATCTCTGATTGGCTGCAGTTCTGTTTCCAGGTGTCGAGCTCATTGCCCTGTCTTCTCCCCCCGCTCTTCATCTCATTCCTCCTCGATAGCTACCCGTACAGCTTCTACCTTTTTCATGGGAAGTCTGGTGTGGAAACAGGGTCAAGCTGCCCAAGGAACTTCCAGAAACTACAGAGGCTCTCAGCCCAGACTCAGCCAGGGCCTGCTCCCCCTTGTCCAGGAATGGCCTCCTCTTACCCACCCTGCTAGGTCCAGCATAAACGCCTTGAGCACAGAGAAAAGTGTGTCTGTAAAAACCAAGAGGACTCAGCCCCTGAGGGGACTGAGGCGGTTTCAAATCTTAACCAGGCACGCTGGCTGAGCCACATGACCTCCACCTGCCTGGGGTCCAGGCCTGGTTCCCACTTGTGGGCACAGAACTCTGCATCAGGAGACCATCCTGATCCTGGATTCCAGGATCTGCCGTGGGTGACTGGGTCCCCAGGACAATGTATGCCCTACTTCTGCCGGCATGCTATCTATGTACCCCACTCAGCAGCCCGGTGTGTCTGGTATGGCCGCCCCAGCCTCCCACCGTCTTCTCCTGTCCTGGTATCTGAATGGCATGTGGTCAGATCTAGTGGCATACCTTCCTGGTCAGCCTGGAGTGCTCTGAGGGGGCAGCCGGTGGTATCTGCACGCGGTACAGCCTGAATGCTCTCTTATTCCTCACCACAGCCTCCATTTAAGGTACATGCAGAATTCACGGACCTCAGTACAGAGGGTGGGGTGATGTGCCTGGTCTTAGAGCACTGGTTGTCCGTGGTGACTTTGGAAGCCCTGGGAAGGGCGGGGGACCAAGAACCAAGCTGGTTTTGTCTCCTTATTGTTGGCTTTGGTCAGGTCAGCTCCTCTTAATGCTCAGTTCAGCCTGTCACATCCTTCTGATTTTGACAGGTTCTTGGTAAACCACAGTCAGTTGTTCCTCCCTCTCAGCTGGCATGGAGGTGCTTGTCTCTGGGGGTTTTCCTTGGGGGTACTCTCAGCTCCCTAGAAGAGTGGTGGACATGATGGCTATGGGGTGGGACATGGGAGCTAGCTGGTGCCTCCTCTCAGCTCTGCGCTCTCTTTGGGGTGCTATCTGTAGAGGTGTCTTTGACTGCCACAACTGTGACTATCAAACAGGAACAGCAGAAAAAAAGCCCCAAATAAACAAATTCTACAGCTCTGCCCCACCTACTCTTTGGTCCTCCCCAAGTGAATCTTCCCATGACCCCTGTCCTCCACTGGCTCTCTTCCTCTCTCCTTGGCACCTTTGTGACCCGTTTGAACAGGTTGTCTTTGACCAGAGGCTTTCCCTCCCAGCCTGGGAGAGCATCTACTTTGCTGAGCTCAGATAGGACCCTCTTCAGGCCTTGTGAGGAGCCAGGGCCCCAGGGACTGAGTGCCTATCAAATCGAAGTCTGTGGTAGTAAGGGCAGGAGATGGGGGATATTGAGTTTCACTGGAGACTGCGCAGGTCCTTCCTGCATATGCTCCAGGCATGTGTGGATTTGGGCAGTGCAGCTGGCAAGGATATGAGGATCTTTATAGCTGTCTGGGACTCTGGTGATGTCCTTTATCACTCCCAGTGACCTCTGACCTGTCTCCTTTACCCTTATCTGCTTCCCTTCCATGATTTCTTGTTGTTCTCTCTGGTCCTTGACCTGTCCTTCATGGTTAGGGAGGAGAGGCGTCTGGCTGGATGGTCTTATAGGAATGGCATTCATGTCTATGTCATAGTTTCAGTGTCTCTTCTCCGTCTTGCTCTCTTTGGGACGGCCCAAGGCAGGCCCATGCCCTGGCAACCTCTCCCTGCCAGAGAGTGGAAAGTGCTTGCTGCATGAACATTGGTAGGAGTACTGGCGAACCTTTGAGTCAGCATCAGGGAGTCAGGAGAACATGGGGAGAAAGACTTGTCTCAGAGCTGCTTCAGGGCAAGATGGGAAGGAAGGCTTCCACAGACCTGCTCAAGTTCTGTCTTCATCTTGGCTCCTTTCGAATGTATTCCTGTCTCTGACAGAGGACACTGCCTGCTCGGTGCCTATTCCCTTTCTCGGGGTGTTCCCTGGAAGCAGGGCGAAGCCGAGGCTGTAGGGAAGGCAGTGATGGGGGAGTATGGCTCGCTAGCCTCTGAGCACCTGTAGCTGTGGAATTTAAGGATTCCAGAGTGGGAAATGGGGAGCCAAGGGTGGCTTTGGAAAGGCTGCAGGGTATAGCAAGGGTGGAGAGATGAAGCCCTTTCTGTGTGCCGGGCAAGCTCTCTACACCCCTTGGCAGAGGCACCAGACTGGGTAAGGAGGTCTGAGATACCTTCCGGGAGGGGCCCAAGGCTGGAGGAAGAGGAAGAGTTGTGGGGGTGGAGCAGAGGAAGGGTGATCCAAGTACAAGCTGGGCGGTGCAGATCTGTGTGGGATGGTGACCGTGGTGACAGGAGTTGGCATCACTAGAGTGTCACAGGTTCTGTGGAGCTCTGAGGAATCCTGACTTCCCAGGAATCTAAGCATTTCACGACTGGGCCAAAGTCCTTCTTCGGTGGCTGCCTTCGTACTCCCTCCAATTCCCAGCTCCTCACAGTTTCTTTCCTGTGACAGTCCACCTTCTGTAGCCACACCTGAACAGTGGTGTGCAGCCACACCACGTTCGGTGTGGGACATCTCAGACATGAAACACTGACATCACGAGGCTTGACTAGACAGTGTTCAGAGCCTCTGAGATGAGTCAAGGTGCTGCTGATCCCTGGAGGCTACATCCTAGTTGAAGACAGGCTATGAGGATATCGAGACAGGCTATGGGTGGGTGTTATGGGTGCCCTTGGCTCAGAGTTGGGACATCTGACTTCTTGCCTGATTCTCTGCTGCTTAGCAGCTGTGTGATTTAGTCAAATGCCCGGTCTCTCTAGATTCATAACATTTGGCTATGCTAAACACTTGATTTTTAAAAAAAATTTTTGTCATAGTTTGTTTCAACAAGGGCTCCCTAACCAGTTGTCATTGACCCCTGCTCTGCCAGGTTCTCAGCCTGCAGTGTGAACCAGGCCCTTAGCCAGGAAACCCTGGGAAGGGCGGGCATGCCCGGCTGTGTAATGAGGGCAGACCTTAAGGGCTGGGGAGGCCGCAAGGCTAATTGCGCTTTCCCGTCCTCAGCCCAATTTGTAGTTATTTATTGTTGGCTGTTGACATGTTTGTGTCTGCCTTTCAGCTGAGTTCTGTGAATGTCGGGGTGGGTGAGGGCTCAATTCCTTGGATTCCACACTTCTTCCCATAGAATCTGGCACACAGTAGGTCTTGGCTCTAGCCATTTCTAAGTAAAAGGTCATCTTGTACACAGGGCGTTTGTTCTGCCTACTGGGACAGAGGACTTATCACCAAGAGTCGTGGAACATCTCGGAGTCACAGACCCTGAGTGGTCTGTGCAGGAGTCTCTGTGTGGATGTAGATGGTAAGAGAGTGGCCTGTAGGCCCTGGCTTTGCAGGATCCAGAGGTCTGCTTGCCTGGGCGTCCTGGAGGCTCATGAAGATCACAAGCAGCCGACTCCCAGAGGCCTATGTTATACTGAGTCCTAAATATACTATTCATTGTATTTCTCATCCAGTATCTGGAGGCCCTGATATCTTCCTGCCATCACTGAAATCTTGGTGGTTGGCTGAGTGTGGTAGCTCATGCCTTTAATCCTGGCATTCGGGAGGATCTCTGTGAGTCTGAGGCCAGCCAGGGCTACATAGCAAGTTCCAGGCCAACTAAGGTTACATAGTAGCACCCTGACTCAATAAATAAGAGACAAATTAAAAGAAAAACAAAAAGCTCTGTGTTGAGATTGGGAAGGAGTCCTTGCAAGCTTCCTCAGGTGACTGTAAGCCTCAGTGGGTCTAGAGTATAGAGGAACATGTATTTGGGGCAGAGCAGGAACGACTCAGAGGTGCCAGATCTTTCCTTTTGCAGATAGGACCCAGCATGGAATATTTACCTTTCCCTGGTCCAAGCTTCAGCTGCCCAGCCCTCCCTTGGGAAAACCAGCCTGTGGCCAGTTCTTCAGGTGCTGGGCTCATGCCAGAGGCCTCTTGGCATAGTTGTCAGGCCTGCCTCTGGGTGGAGAGGAGCAGGAAGAAGGATTGCACAAGGGGAAACTGGCAGAGGGCCCCTGCTTCCGCTTGCTGTTGATGCCTTCGGGGGAGGGATGAGGGGCTGCAGGGCAGCTTAGCTCCCCAACAGCATCCTTTCATCTGCCTGCCAGTCAGGAGGAAATGACAGTCTGAGAAACAGTGTCCCCTGTGTCCACCCTGCGTGCCACCCACTATGCCCATCTCACAGCTCCAGGATGGCTCCTGCAGGTCTCAGACACACATGTACTCAGAGCTCGCTCCTTCCTGCCTCCTTAGAACCTCTGAGCTGACCTTCAGCTTGTTCCATCTGTTTCTTCTTGCAGGGAGTCTTCTCTGAGACTCCCTTACAGCAGGGGTGTTTCTTCGGTCATGGTTCTGTAGCCACAGGTACAGTGAGTGAGCAGTTTGTTGGTTGATATCAGTTTCTATGACTCAAGCAATGGTCTCTTCCTTCCATCTCTGAGGACCCCACTTCCCTCCCCCCAAGCACTCCTGGAATCTGGACCATCAGAGAAAGCATCAATCCTGCCTTCCCCTGCTCTTTGGTCATCCACTCAGGAAATCGTTTCGAGATTCCCTCCTTGGTGCAAGCCCTGTGCCAAGCAGTGTGACAAGGCAAGTCAGGCAGAGTTTGTGCCTGGAGATGCATCTTCTAACCCCAGGAGTGAGCATACTGCTTGGCTTTCAAGATCAAGACTTTCTGAGTTCCAGGATCCCTTTCTACCTAGCCTCAGCTTCCAGACACCCCTGGCTGGCTGGTTCTAAGTTTCCTTTCTCTTCCCCGCCCCCTTCCCAGCACACAGCTGTTCAGGAGCAGTCCTTCTCCCTGGGGCTGCTTTTAGAGAGGAACAAAGAGTCATTGGGAGGTGGATAGCTGACAAAGGAGACTGGGGGAGTGGTGGGGCATGTTGGAGATGCTTATTTGTAAGCCCAAGCTCTAGAGGCTGCCTTTATCTGGCCTGATAATAGACCGAAACCATGCTCGCTCCCTGTGGAGAGATCTGTGCACCTGCCAGGTGGCAGCAGCCTACAATGACACTAGGCTCTGCTCCAGCTGAGGAGCTGGCCAGATCTGGTAAAGAGCAGCCAGGCAGGGAGCCACTAGGCTCCAGGTGGCTCATACCCAGGTCATGGTCCTCAGTGGCCATGTAGGAGACTTGCAGAGATCTGGAACCTGAAGCTTCAACTCCAGTTCTTGGGCCTCTGTGTTCCGGGAATTGACATGGCTACGGAGCTTCATGGCCCGCCCTCAAGCATTTATGGTGCCTGCTTTGCAGTGCCCTGCTGCTGCTAGGCATCTATATGGCCTCCTCTCCATCCCCCAGTGTCTCCCCATTGACATCTGTTGGGGATCCCCTGATACAGGGAAATGTTCCCACATTCCCACATACCACAGTAGCTGGTATGTAAAATGCTAGCCTGCTCATGGCCTGTTCACTGTGTCCCAGGGAGAAGGTAGGAGTCCTTCCTTGTGTCCCACAGTTCATATGCCAGTGTTCAGTCATGCTGCCACATCCAGGCAGGCCCAGAGCTACTGCACCCTACTTTGTAGAGGATTGGGATTTGCACCCAGATCTTTTGCCTCCCACTCCTGCTCCCCCTCATGTTTAGGGGCCCAGCCCCTCAGTTAACTTCTGAGTTTCTGGAGGGAGTTGGGAGATAAGATATGAACTTGGCATAGACTAAGGAGAGGTGCTGAAGGGTCCTGAGATGATGCAAGCAAGAGGGCATGGCCGATGGGTGCAGCCGAGCTTCAGAAATGTCCTGTAAGACTGGGCAGCAGGAATCTGATGACCTCAGCTCTTCTCTGAGGTGCCTTCGGCTGTGTTCAGAAAGGACAAACAGCACCCGTAAGGCCGGAATCTAATGACTGTTTGCAGTGGGCTAGTCTTCCACTGTTTTTTTTTTTGGGTCGGGCTATCTCTCTGCAGTCTGTATATACTCATGTAATAGTAGCCCAGGCTGGGCTCCCTACCCACCTACCGGCCCCAGGGCCCTGCAAACTGATGGTAACAGATGAGGGGAGGACTACTGTAACTCACAGGAGCAGCATGCAGCACTGCCACAGATTTCTGCAGTGTGTGCAGCCTCACAGGGAACAGTCCTAGAGACACACACACTCCCTCACAGTCTTCACTGTCCAGGCCTGCATGGGACCTTCTAGTCCCTGAGGGCCCTTACCTCCTCTGTCTGTCAACGATGGCCCCTTCCAGGCTTAGGGAGCTAACACTGAAGGTGGCCTGCGTGTGAGGCTCACAGGTTTTCCACATCCTCTTGACCATCTACAGGGTGGGTACTCTTTTCCCTTAGCCATTGGAGATGCCAGGGTGCTGCATCTCAAACCACTTTCCCAAGGCTAGCCAACCTGGAGATGGAATTATGGTAACCCCACTCCTTACCCTATCTAGTGAGTTGGGGAGGCGAGCCTGGCTTATCTGGGTGGACCCAGGGTCATTTCCTGAGCCCTTTAAATGCAGATGCAGTGAAGGTCTGGCTCTTGAAGCTGGAGGAAGCTAGGGACTGTGGCTGGCAAACACTTCTGCAGGGTCACGAAAAAGCCTAGCTAGCTGACATCCTGGCTCTTTAGTCCACTGAGATCCATTTTAGACTCCTGATTTTCAGGGCTGTAGAAATGAATAAAATTTGTGTAAAATAACAGATACAACACATGTAAAACCATGAATTTCATGACAATTTTTATAGCAGCATCAGGAAATGAGCATCCCAGATCGTGTAAGCAACACAGGAAGAAACTGACCCTGGATTTGGTCAGATAAGCTCTGCCTAGTCGTCTGTCTGTCCTCCCTGAAGTCCACAGTGGATGGAGAAGTGCCATGAGAGAAGAGGACAAGGAATGGGCCACACACTGGGGAGACCTCCCGCTCCCCTGAGCCAGTCCCTTGCCATGGTCTTTTCAGGGTCTGGAGGCCCTGAAAACCTGGCCCTGGTGGCCCATTTTGATTTCACAAGTGTTTTAGCGGGTAAGGGTAGGAGCTGGCCTTCAGGCTTCAGTGTGGAGGGCTGTGTCTTCCTTGGCTTGGCGTCTAAGCTATTTGTAGTAGAGATAGTAGGAATGGGGGCATGTGGGAACTTCCCCTTTGATGTATGTGTGTGTGTGTGTGTGTGTGTGTGTGTGTGTGTGTGTATCTCAGGGCAAGAGGATGCCTCTGTGCTAGGGTGCCTGGTTGTGGGAGGACCTTAGGGCCCCTCTAGTGACACAGGAATCTTCAGACCCTGGAGACCTCTTAGACAAAGTGTCTAGTTAGCTCAAGTGTGGGAGTGCATATATAGCTCAAGTGTGGGAGTGCATATATATCTTTTAGTCACAGGCCATCATGTGTGTGACCATGTGAGTATACCTACCCACGCTCCTCGTGTGTGAAAAAGTACATGCCTGAGCGTGCAAACACCATTTCCCACACTCCCTTGGGAACATGTGTCTCACATACCTGTGTTCACATGTGGATGTGAATGTGTTCTCTCCCCTGTGTGAAAACGAGTGTGGGTGCCTAGCTTGACTTCTGGATGTATGTCTGCTCATGTTCCCTCCTGGGTAGACACATCTCTGCATCTCCGTGTGTGAACGTGCAAGTGTCTGCTGATACCCTGTAATGGGAGTGTGTGTGACCATCTGTGCATGTGGACGTAAGACATGTGTTTGAATATGTAGAGATACAAGTGTGTCTTTACGCCCCTGAGTGGACGTGAGGGTGGGAGTGTCTCCACTCACACTTCTGCTTGTGAGTCCTTGAGTGAGTGCGCACTGCTCTTTGTGTGTGCCTGTGTGCATTTGTGTGTGTAGGCTCCCTGGACCCAGGGCTATCCCCTCCCCCCCATAGCATTGCCTCACCCCGTGACACAGCCACTAATGACTATTTGCTATTGTCTGTACACGGTGGCATCATCTGCTCTAATGACAGTCTCCCTGCCTAATGACCTGGCTCCTGCCCCATTATTTGGCAGCCATAGGGCCACTGGCCTGGTGGCTAGGGAGATGTTGACGAGCTCCACACATTTCCTGCTGGGTGTCTGTGGGGGTGGGGGTAGCACCAATTCCACCCCCTCCCATAGCCCTTAGGGTGCTCGTGTGGGCCAGGATTTCAGCTGGCAGGTAGCATTCCTAGGCAGAAAGCCCCAGGTGTGCGCTCTGCCTTCTCCCTGGGCAGGGCTGGGTGTCTGCTGCTGAGCTGACGATACTCTTCATTGCCCCTCCTGACAAGTTGCCCTGGACCCTAGCAGGTGACCTGATCTCCTTCAGTTACCATAGACAGTGTCTGCCAACACGGGCTGAGGTGTTCCTTCTGAGAAGGCCGCTCTGAGCCCAAAATGCTCTGGTCTGGGACAGCCTCTGAAGGGCAAGGGAGTGTGGAACTGCCAGGGAGTTCTTGAGGCCCTGGGCAAGTTCCCTTGTAAGACGGCCACTCACCTTTCTCGTCATATCTTTGTTCGGACTGAAATTGTGTTAAAATGGCCTCTGGATTCTGAAGGGGGAAGCAGGAGAGTTCCTGTTCTTGCTTGCTGCCCCTTCGGTGAACTTATAGCCTCTTCTTGTTTGTATTCTCTCGGCTTGGAACCGATTCCATCTTCTTCATGTCCCTTCCTACAGCTTTGCTTCCTCCACTTGAAGTTTACTAGGATGGGCGGGGAGCCCAGAACCATGCCTTGTGCTCATAGAGATTCACTAAAAGTTTTCCCAGTTCGGGAGATGCACACCTGGCTGTCGATGTGGGTCCTGAAGTGAGTGACAAACTCATCCTTCATTTTTACAAAGCCTCCTTAGGTCTTAACTCACTGTGAAGGGCCTATGGTGCTCCAGCTACTGGGAGGAGGGAGACTGTGTGAGAGGCTGGCCCAGAGAGAGGGATAGCCAGGGTGACTGGCCTTGTCTCTCCACCTACGAGACCTTATAAGTAAGGGAGGGAGGAAGGCGCCTGTGCAATGTGCCAGCTCTCTCACCTGCTTTCTCGGGGTCCCTCTCCTGGTGGGAGCATTCACTCCCTGTCCTGGTGGGAGCACTCACTCCCTGTCCTGGTGGGAGCACTCAGTCCCTTGAGCTGAACCTTGCTCACATTACCTGCAACAGGATTTCTCAGATGTTTGTTTGTGACTCACTGGAGGGTCACGAGGATTGAGAGCTGATAATGCATTACAAAGCAGTTTCATGACAACTCGTATGTGCTGGCCTCTATGTAAAGTATATTCTGTACTTTGGGCTGACACAAAATAACCCATGACAGATAATCTGCCCTTGGAGGGCAGGACCGGGATGGCAGGGACTTTCCCCCAGAACCTCTGGGAAGCCTGTACTCTGTATTCTGTCCTGGTGTGGCACCTCCAGCAAAGGCTCACCCCTTCCTCCCCCATCCAGCAAAGGCTCACCCCTTCCTCCCCCATCCAGCAA
>NW_022196893.1:32804304-32821877 GCF_008632895.1 Mastomys coucha
TTCCTCCCCCATCCAGCAAAGGCTCACCCCTTCTTCCCCCATCCAGCAAAGGCTCACCCCTTCTTCCCCCATCCAGCAAAGGCTCACCCCTTCCTCCTCCAGCCCTCAGAAGCCCCTTCTCTCTATGTTTTCCTGGAGAAGGTCTGGTTTGGCATCGAGGAGTAGCTAGAATGTGGTGCTAGGCAGGCAGAGTACAAAGGAAGGCATTCCAGGCATACCTACCCCATAGACCATTGCTCCTTCTCCTTCAATCCTGAGCCCTTAGCCACCATAGCTCTTGGCTGGGGCGTGTACTGCAAATCCTTCTGAGACCAGGTCCACTCCTCCTAGCCCCCAAAACCAAGCTGTCCCAGGTACTGCATCTTCACCAGAAAATGCTCCCCATAAAAGCAGATCAGTGGGCTCCATGATAAGAGTGCTGGCACTCGGGAGGCTCTAGCAGCCTTTACCTCCAGCCCGCCGCTGGCCCCCAATAAGTCCCGTGCTCAGGGTAAGCTGGGGAGTTGGGGAAAGGACTTGGTTTTAGGGATTTGGTGTCTTCCCATAAATACCTCCTGCACTGGTCCGATTGGTGGGGTGTGAACGCTGTGTGGTGTATGTGTGGCTATACAGACTTATGTGCATGCTCGCAGAGGCGAGAGAGACTTGAGTGTCCTGCTGTCATTCTCTACCTTATTGCTTTGAGGTTCACTCCCTTGAGGGAGTGTCTCTTACTAAACCTGGGTGGAAGCTGGCAGCCAGCAAACCCCAGGGACCCTCATGTCCACCTCCAACAGTACTGGGTTACAGGAGTATGTAGCCACACTCAGGGTTTTGCATGGTTGCTGGGGGTTTGAACTCAAGTCCCTATGCTTAAACAACAAGCACTCCCATCCACGGAGCTAACTCCACAGGCATGTTGATCTGCTTTTATAAAAAGCATTTCCTGATGCTCAACTCCCCTGTTAGCCAAGTTGGCTAAGGGCTTGGGGTTGAAGGAGCAGAAGTGAGGTCCCTGGCCCGGGTGCAGGGAGATGAGGAAGGTGTGTTGAGGAGGCCCACCTTTGTTCTCCGCCTGTCCCGCACCACACTTTACTACTCAGGCAACACAGATAAATGTGTCTTTCGCAGTTCCATGCTTGGCTACCCATTCCCTCACAGGGTTCCAATTACTGTGCTCACCCCCTAGGTAGACAAAGGTGCAGAGGGGTCAAGTTCACACAGACAGGAAGTGCTGGGACCAAGGTTCCTTCCCAGGCCAGTCTCTCCCCGAAGCTCCCCTGTGGCCTTGTGTGTGTGGGAGCCCACTGGGTTCTGGTGAAGACGCAGTACCTGGGACAGCTTGGTTTTGGGGGCTAGGAGGAGTGGACCTGGTCTCAGAAGGATTTGCAGTACACGGAAGGGCGCTGCTTTCCTTTGAAGAGAAACTGATACCTCTCAGGTACTCCAGAGATTCCTGCCCCTACACGACCTTCTCTGCCCCCCCCCCCCGAGTCCAAGCGGGAGAAGCTGCTTACTGGGGGGAGTTTCATCAGGGAGGCTGCTTGATTATCAAGAGGAAAAAATTGCAGCAAGAGAGATGTGGCTTCGATTCCAGAGTGTTCCTTGGCACTCCTTAAGGGCAGGGACTAATCCTCTAGCAAAATGGACTTAATTAACGCTCGAGACTTTCGTAGCTAGCAGAGCTGAGATCTATGAGAACATTTGCAAAGTAACACATAAGCAGGGTGACTGAGCACACAATAAACTTTGCATCTACGTGCCGAGGGGACGCCGAGTAAGCCGTGGTTGGAGCTGGGTGGGGTCTGCGGACGAAAGCTTCCCCAAAAGGGCAGTGTGGGGTAAGCTGGGAAAGACCAGGCTCTCTCTGCGGTGGCAGGAGGCAATAGGCAGCTGGCTTTTCAACAGCATCATTGCAGAACCCTCTAGTCCTGAGGGACCCCACACCCACGACCCGACTCAGTGACTGGCGACTCTGGGAATTTACCCTGCCTCCTGGGTGGGGACTGTCCAGCAACATGCCTGCCCAGCCCTCGTGGTGACATGGAAATGTGGTATGGCCTTAAGCCAGGTCTTCCTCTCTGGAAGATGTGGGAAATGGATCACCTAAGTGTCTTCTCCATGGGACCTGAGGAGAAAGGAGGGACAGTGGCTTCCTGTGGAGAAACCAAGGGAGAGTCTGAGAGGAGCTTGAGATAGTTCTAGAGTCAGTTGCTTGTCTCCTCAGGGTCAGAGACCCTCCCATTCTCAGTGGCCTTCCTCCAGGCCTGACTGCTTCTGGGCTGCAGCCTGGGCATTTGTACATCTAAAGGGGATTTCAAGTAGGGGCAAAGAATGGGGACGAGGGAGAGGGGATCCCTTGAGTAGCAGGATGAGGCAGGGCTGGGGAGCTGGAAGATTCCAGGCTTGGCTGGGCTTTCTGGTGGAAAAGGCTCTGGGAAGCATGTGTGTATGGCAACTCTCTGGACTTGGACACACAACCAGGATGTGGCCGTTGTCCCTGGTGGTCCAGCTCCTGGCATTTCTGGGTAGGTCACCTGTCCTGCCATCTGAAAGCTGCAGCCTGTCTTACCAAGGATTGGTGGAGAAGGTCTTTGACCCCAGTGGCTCAGTTGTACCTGGGCTGGGCTTGACTTCGATTTTGTCCTACCTCTAGGCGTGTGCTGGTACTGGGACAGAAGCATCTATTTGGGGATTTATAGTCACTTTATAACTGGCATTTAGGTGTGTGCCTACAACAACCTCAGAAATGACAGCATTTGGCGACCATCTCCTGCCAAGCAAACTCTCTCCCTCCCTCCCTCTCTCTCTTCTCCCTCTGTTCCTCCCTACTTCCCTCCCTCCCTCCCTCCTTCCCTCCCTCCCTCCTTCCCTCCCTCCTTCCCTCTGTTGCTTCCTCCCTCCCTCCCTCCCTCCCTCCCTCCCTCTCCCCGCCATCTCTCCAAGACAGGGTTTCTCTGTGTAGCCCTGGCTATCCTGGAACTCACTCTGTAGACCAGGTTGGCCTCAAACTCAGAAAACTGCCTGCCTCTGCCTCCCAAGTACTGGGATTAAAGGCGTGCGCCACCATTGCCCAGCTAGCAAACTCTTAACACAGGACACCTGTCCAGAGTCCCTGGGGAGACACATTAGGGAGAATATCACCTGGGAAGTGGAGTGACCTGCCCTCCTCTCATCTGTGATCTCCAGAGAGAGGACTATGAGAAAGAGGCTGTGCCCAGAGTCAGGGGCCTGAGAGGGTGGGTCACAGGTGGCCAGAGGTCACACGTGGAGGCCAGAGGTCACAGGTGGTCAGAGGTCACACTTGGAGGCCAGAGGTTACAGGTGGTCAGAGGTCACACATGGAGGTCAGAGGTCACAGGTGGTCAGAGGTCACATGTGGAGGCCAGAGGTCACACGTGGAGGCCAGAGGGCCGCTGCATTGGAGTCTTGTAGGATGGTTTTGCTGTTCGCCCTCAGCAGCTTTCCCGCCTTCCCGTCCTCGGCCCTGTGCCCAGGCTCGTTGTCAGCACCTGCTCCCCCAGGCCAGCGCCTGGCAGATGTAACCATGAGCTCATGGGGCGGGGTAAGTTGGCAGGTCCCTCATCTCCCTGGAGCTGTGGCAGGTGCATGTCACAGCCCTGGGCCCGGCGCCTTAGTAATCTCTCTTCTGGCCTTCTCCCCTGTAAGGAGACAAGTCTTCCAAGTAGCTAGCTGCACCTCCCCACCTCAGACTCCAGATAGATGGTGTGAGGCCCTGAGGTTAGACTACAGAAAGGACTTCCCACTGGGCAGGTGTGATGGGTAAGGGGCAGGGGGATAACATCAGGTACAGACCACAGGGCTCCTGCATGTCCACTCCCTCCTTCAGTTCACCTTCTGTGGTGAAGGAGACAGGAAAGCAAGAGGCCAAATAGGCCGGAGAGAGAAGGGCTATATTTGCCTTCCAAGAGGTAAAAGTAGCCGTGTGGAGTGGGTAGACTGTTTCTGCCAGGCACCTCTTGAGTCTAAAAGGAAAAGCAACAAGATGGGACAAGGCAAGACAGCAAGACTGACTTCCCAGGTGGCATTGTCAAATGGAGGCTGTTTGAAAGGCTGTGCTTAGAAGAAATGAGTGACCCAAGATGAGCTTTGTTGGAGTTCTGAGTAGCAGTCTCTCTGTGTGTCTGCACACACATGCATGTCCGCTATCTGTAGTTCAGAGATTTTTCTGCCCTGGTGGCTCTGAGCACACAGCATCTGGGTTGCAGGCCCTCTGAGCACACAGCATCTGGGTTGCAGGCCCTCTGAGCACACAGCATCTGGGTTGCAGGCCCTCTGAGCACACAGCATCTGGGCTGTTGGACTGCAGGCCCTTGGGACAGTTGCCCTTTGCAGATGGTAGGTGCCACGCAGTTTCGATTGGGGACTAACTTGATCTTCAAATCCCCTCCAGTTTGCAGACCACTTGCTTCTGTTCTGAAGTCTCCATACTTCTAGAGATTTTTCTCTGACCCTTGTCCAAGGACCCTCTCCTTTTCCTGAGGGTGACCAGGTATCACAGACATTAGGTAGTACTGGGCATGTTCCATTTCCTCCCTGTGAGCCCACATCCTGTTTGGACTTCTTACCCTCATGTCCTAGCAGTTACAGGCTGGAACTCCTTAGTGAGTCCACACATGTTCCTAAGATGGTGAGGAGGGCTTCTGGGGCCACTGCTGTTGTGCCTGGGCTTGGCCCTCAGCTTCTGTTTAGATGCCCTATTAGCTGGGCCCCTGACAGCTAGTGCTATCCTGTCCCTGTCGTGCTGAAGCATCTGCTTTCAGAGTCTTCATTTCTTGGCTCAGTGGCACCCAGGATGTCAGGGTCAGATGGGACCCAAGAGGCCACCCAGGCTTATTTAGTCTTTATATATAGACATGGCATCAAAAAGGGGGAGGGGCTCATTTAATGTTGCACAACAAGTTAGGGGGTCACACAGAGTGACTCCCATTCTACAGCTTTTTCTGCTGTGTCCCAATGTCTCCCTAGTTTGGACAAGCCCCTCCCCACCTCCCTTTCTGCCTTTCTCCATATTCTTCTCACTCTTCCTGCTCCGACCATGCAGACCCATCCGTCTCTCAAGTCCCAGATGCCTTAGTCAACTCTGGAACCTTTCTCCCTGGGACCATTAGCAGCATGGGTTGTTAATTCCACTTCCCTAATTGCCTGGAACACAAATGACCGCGCTAATGACCCAAGTTCTAACCAGGCTCATTTGTTTCCCAGCTGCGTGACCTTGGGCTAGTTACTTAACATTCTTAACCCTCTGGTTTCTTATCTGTAAAATGGGGCATGCGGTTCATTCGGAGCACAGAGGAGACTTGGGAAACTCCAGGGTGAAACCTAAGATGTGGTGGTTGTGGGTGGAAGACAGTGGTTGCTACTTCAACTGTGGTTTAAGGGGAGCCTCACTGGGAAGGGCTATGTTATTGGTAGTGGGGAGCCCACAAGACTTTTCTGAAAGGGAAGTGACAAACCACTATTTGAAGCTTAGGGTGGCTAAGAAGTGAGAAGAAAGGGCAAGTGTTTGGGCACTGGCGGATCTCCATTTGGATTCTTGCCCCACCACTGGGGATGAGTTGAGCTAGAGCTCTGAAGCTAGCACCCTGCCTACTCCACAGCCTCAAGGGTTAAACAGCTTATCCTGGAGGCTGATCGGAGACCACCATTCTCACTACTGTGGGTGTCATCTCCACTGTGCTGTGTCTGTCTGAGTGGTGGCTTGGCCTTTGTACCCGGGTCTTCCTGGTCCTGGGTGTTGCTCCTCATTTCCTAACCTGGAAGCCTCCCAAGGGCAGGGCTCAGAGTATCATCTTCTTGCTCTAGCTACTGTTGAGAAGAGATGATGTCATTCCTTGGAGCCTCTGAGCTGTTCTGTGGAAGCCCCAAGGATTTTGGCAGGTTGTGGGGGAGTCATAGGCCCTCTGGTGCACCCACAGGCCTTGTACTGTCAAAGCGATTTCAGAACTCGGAGCCTGGTGTGGATTAGGAGTGTGACTATCCATCTGCCTTAGGGACTAGCTAGTCAGCAGTCCCTCATACAGTCCTTAGGCCCCAAGTCTGTGATGGTTCTGCTGAGGCCTGTGAACCCCATAGCAAAGGCAGGTCTTGACCAGAGAGAGAGAGAGAGAGAGAGAAAGAGAGAGAGAGAGAGAGAGAGAAAGAGAGAGAGAGAGAGAGAGAGAGAGAGAGAGAGCCTTCAATAGATGGTTGAGCAGTGGCTTTCAGCTGTCTACCCCAGCTACCTCTGGCCAAGAGGAGCCAGAAGCACAACATGATGAAATTGCTGGTGTTTAATAATCGTTGGTAATATCCATCAACACCTCTGAGGTGTTGAGTGGCCTGTGAGGTGCTAAAGAGACTAATTTGGCAGAGACAACCTGGGTCCTTACAGCAGGGGGAATGGCAGAGTAGGAGAAATTCGGATACATATTCGGGGGGCAGTCTGCTCTAGAAAGGCCTTCTAGGGGGCTGTAGGCTCTGAGGTGCACACCCGACCCACTCACAATGGTGGGGTGTGGTTGTACAGGGAGGACACCACCACAATCAGACACCTGAGAACAGCCCTGTGATTTGGGAGCAGGCAGGGCCTCTTGCTGTCTGCAGATAAAGCCACAAAGGTGTAGAAACAGGCAGAGGTGGGTGCCTCCTGTACAGGGGACATGGGCAGCCATGGAAGAGATCTTTGAGCAGGGTTTGCTATGGTCAGATATGGGCTAGAGTGCTATGGGAGGTTAGCCTTCTGGTCTCACCAAGGAGGATGATGAGAGGTGGGGGAGGGGAGTGAAGTGGGAAAGTGAGGTCACCTACTTGCATGGGATGGAGGCTTTGGTACCAGGGCTCTGATGCCGGGGGAGGGGGTACAGGGAGTGGGGGGGAGGCTGAGGGCCAAAGGCGCACTGTGGCTCCCTCAGCAACTCCTTTTTAGGCCTTGAAGGCTGGCCCACCTCACAGTGCTGCCTCTCCTGACCTCTGGGAGTGCTTGGGTGCTGGAGGGATAGGGAATTCTGGGAATGAAGCCATGACAAACAGCCTGTCCCAGAGGTCTCTCTTCTCTGTGCTGGGAGGTCTCTCAGACCCTCCTAGGCCCCCAGGGCAGAAAGGACAAGGAAGATTTTGTCACTGGTTAATAGGCCCTGCAGCTTCCACTTTGTTGTTCAGCTTTAGTTCCTCGCACAGCAGGCCAGGAGGGGTCTAGGAAACAAAGACTTCTGGCCCTGTCTCCTGGTTGGGGCTGTGGCCATTCGAGGTATTGGGGAGGGGGCATATCTCCGCTCAGCTGCCTCTGCCTGCACTCTGGGGCACATTTGCCTGCCACCCAGGACTTGCTGCAAGTGGCATTAGGCTACTAGCTAAAGTAGCCTAGTGCCAAAGTGCTGAGTTAGTGCTCAACTCTGGGCCGTAACAGTCTAGCCAGCGGAGGTCAGCGGAGACAGCCAGCCCCAGGAGAGGGACAAGTTGCCATATCCTGTTCATGCGCTGGGATCCCTGCTTCTGGAGTTCCGGCTCTAGCAGTCTCAGTTACAGGCTCCTTGCACTCTGCTTGCCTGCAGGGCCCTTCAATCCAGGCACCTTCAGATCGCTGGTCTGAAGAAAGAAAGGAGAGACCAAGGAGGTATAGCCCAAGCTCTGTCTGTCTGTCCTGACTCAGGCCTAGGCTGGCAGGATAAGGGAGCTATGGCTGGTGATGTGGCTGCGCCTACGTGACGGCCATGTCGTCCATTCCGTGTCTTTCTGCTCTGCTCTGCTCTGTCCCTGTAGGGTCCCTCTTCTCTTCATCATGCCTCTCAGCCCACTCCTCCCCTGCTTCATCATCCCCATCTCCTTGCCCAGGGCCTCTCCCCCTCCTCTTTCCCACCTCCTCCAGTGCTCTTCAGATCGCTCACCCCCTCCTGGGAGGGGTTCAGTCTCCCTGAGTTCAAGCTGCCTGCCTGGGTAGGAGATTATCCCATATCCTCCACGAATCCAGCCACCAGCATGTCCCTCTCCTGCCACCACAAGGAAAGCTGGGCCCTAATCTGCAGCCCAGTGGTGCCACCTGCTGCCCACCTGGCAGGTGGTCGGGCTGAGGGGGAGCTTCTTCCTCAGGTCTCCTTCATCCTTCCCGTCTCAGAGTCCAGGTTTGGGACAGAGAACTTGACAGTGACTCCTAGAGATGAGGTTGGCAATTGCAGCTTCAGGCCAGCGGCAGCCTCTTCCTGTTCATAGTCTCACCCCAGGTTTCTGTGTGAACATTTGGCTGTGCACTTGTCTGCAGTGGGTGCGTGTGTGTGTGTGCATTTCCTGCCGCTGTGCACTGTAGCCCCCATGTCTCACAGCAGCCTGGCGATTTGGGACACAGGAGCAACATGGAGACACATGAGTGCCTGAGAACTGAGGATAGCTAGGGCTTGTACAGGGTCCATTTACCTGGGAGGGCCTGGCTGTTTACCCGAGTGAGGCAGATGTGCACCCCTGTGTCTTCATGCGCTCACGATGGAGATCAGCCCCTAAGAAGGCCTTTGTTGCCGGGCGGTGGTGGCGCATGCCTTTAATCCCAGCACTTGGGAGGCAGAGGCAGGCAGATTTCTGAGTTCGAGGCCAGCCTGGTCTACAGAGCGAGTTCCAGGACAGCCAAGGCTACACAGAGAAACCCTGTCTCGAAAAAACCAAAAAAAAAAAAAAAAAGGCCTTGGTTGCCTTATGAACTCTGAGGTGTGCTGGGGAAAGCGGTGTGCTCCCTGTGGTTCTCGGGCATGGAAGCTGAAATGGTAAGCACTTAGATATTCATAAGCTTTTAAAGAAATGCCAGATTGACCTAGGACACTATGAGTCCCCAGTCACTTAAGTCTGACTCAGTGGCCACCTGAAGCCACAGGAATGAGAAAGAGGCTAAGTTGCCCCCACGCCTCACCCACCCACCCACTCCAGCAGGGCCGGGACCCAGGAGAGCAAGGGCACCTCCCTGTGAAGCTCCTTCCCGGTGCAGCCTGTGCTGTCAGACTGACTGTGGACCATGCTAGCCCCACCCAGCGGCCCGAGCTGGGGCAGGAAGGATCTTATCATGTTGGATGCTCCCCAGGCCTGGCTCCTTGGGGAGAGCTGGGTGGGCTTGCTCCTGGTCCTCACTTCCATCTTTATAAAAGGGGGAAGACGCTTTTACCTCCCCGGGGTCAGTATCGTGTGGCCATGTGGCGGTGCACAGGAAATGCTGATAAGTGAGTGTGTTTTGAGGGCCGACAGCTGCCACAAGCCTTTTCTACAGCATTTTCTGGATGAGATGTGAGTCACTTGTGGCTAGGTAGCCAGAACACTCAGGTTCTCATTCTGGAAGCATGAGTCAGCCCAGGTTGGGGAGGAGGGAGGTCACCGTGGGGTCAGATGCTGGACCCAGGCAGGAACAGACACATGCTGCCATTTTATTGTGATACCCATTGCCAGTTCCTGGATCTCTGAGTACCCTATCAGTTCTGGGGCTCTGTGATGTGTACATGCCTCTTAGACAAGTCATCTGGGGGAAGGCCTTACAAGCCCGAAGGGATCCTTGTGTCAGCTGCTGTTCCATCCCTGGGCTGGGTCAGCCTGAAGAGCCTCTCACCGTCACTGGAGTTCCACAGCTGAGCCTGGGCAGAGCCTTGCCCGAGCCTTAGTGTTTCATGCTTTATCGAGGTCTAGTCTGTCCCATCAGGATCCAGGTGCACAATTGCCTAGAGTTTGGAGAACATTTGTAGGGAGTGAGTTCCTGTTCACCCTTTCATCTAACTGCCACCCTCTCTGACAGGGACCCAGCTGCAGCAAACGATGCCTGTTCAGTAAACAGTGCCTGAGGGTGGGCTGCTGACCCCCATCTCTGTGACGGCAACCATTTTAGCCTCTATTTTGAGTCTCTTTAGCTCCTGGCTTCTCATCCTGGGAGCCATTGTTCATGTGGGGCTAAGAGCTTGTCAGTTCTTCCAATGTCACGTTGTGACCTTGTCCTTTTGGACAAGTGCGTACTAAAGGATCAAATGTCTTGGAGAGGCGTGTGCAGGCTGAGGAAGGGAGGGGGAAGTATGTTGCCGTCACCTCTCTTTGCCTTCCAGGCAAGCAGACAAAGACTTGGAGCAAACACCCACACAGGAACTTACAAGCAGGGAGTGGCGGGATTCGCGAGCTGAGGCAGGAGGATTGTGAGTTCCAGGTCAGCTTGGGTGATATAGTAAGACCTTGTCTCCCAAACAGAGGAAAGTAGAAAGAGCAGAACAGAGTAGAACAAAGCCATCCGACAAACAAGATGGTGACAGTGAGCTGTTCCTATAGTCACAGCAGTAGACAGGCTGAGGCAGGAGCTGGCATAGGCTACACACAGTGGCAGGAGCTGGCATCAGCTACACACGGGCAGGAGGTAGCATAGGCTACACACAGGGGCAGGATCTGGCATAGGCTACACACAGGGGCAGGAGCTGGCATCAGCTACACACAGGGGCAGGAGGTAGCATAGGCTACACACAGGGGCAGGAGCTGGCATAGGCTATACACAGGGGCAGGAGCTGGCATCATCAGCTACACACAGGGGCAGGAGGTAGCATAGGCTACACACAGGGGCAGGAGCCGGCATAGGCTACACACAGGGGCAGGAGCTGGCATCAGCTACACACGGGCAGGAGGTAGCATAGGCTACACACAGGGGCAGGATCTGGCATAGGCTACACACAGTGGCAGGAGCTGGCACCAGCTACACACAGGGGCAGGAGGTAGCATAGGCTACACACAGGGGCAGGAGCTGGCATAGGCAACACACAGGGGCAGGAGCTGGCATCAGCTACACACAGGGGCAGGAGGTAGTATAGGCTACACACAGGGGCAGGATCTGGCATAGGCTACACACAGGGGCAGGAGCTGGCATCAGCTACACACAGGGGCAGGAGGTAGCATAGGCTACACACAGTGGCAGGAGCTGGCATCAGCTACACACACACACAGGGGCAGGAGCTGGCATCAGCTACACACAGGGGCAGGAGGTAGCATAGGCTACACACAGGGGCGGAGGCTGGTCTGGTCTCAGTCTAAAAACAAAACAGATACAAACGGAAGCTGTAGAAACTTCCTCCCCCAACAAAACAAAAGACATAAACCCACACAGAAACTCAGCATCCATTGGGCATCCTCTATGGCTCAGCCCTTGACACCATTGGGAGGCAGTGGACTCATGGGGAGGCATGAAGCTGAAGTAGCCCAGGCCTGTGGGCAGCAGCTCTCAGACACACAGGGAAGATACACATCAACAGGCATTTAGTTCTTTTCCCTCCTTGTTGCTTTGTTTGAGAGGCAGAGGCTCACTATGTAGCCCAGGCTGGCCTTGAACTAACTCTTGATCTTTCTGTCCTAGCCTTCTGGGTGCTGAGATGATGAGATATACCACTAGCCCAGGTTGTTTTTCATTTCTTGACTTTTGTAAAACTGTCCCAGAGAAAAAAATCAAGGCTGTTAAACTTTGCAAAATGTGGACTAGCACCTTGACTGGCTGGGGAGGGGTCCCCCTCTTCACTAACCCTTGGTGTCAGCCATATTTGATCCCTACCTGCTCTGGACAGCAACACTAGGGACATAGCTGAGGGGTCTGAAGACAATGAGGTGTGGAGACTTAAATCAACGAATATGGACTTATTGTTGTCCACCTGCTGTGGCCGTGCCAGTGGGCAGAGGCTCTGCTTCCTGTTTGCTGTCCCCTCCCAACCTTCGCCTTCTCTGAGCCTTTGGGCCCGAGGGAAGGTCTTGACCACTGTGGGGTGTGGGAAGAACCAGCTTGCTTCTCCTCCTCTGGGCCCCAGAGGCCATGGGCTTCTTGAGTGTTTAATGCTGAAATTCCTCTCTTAAGCCTTGGTTGTGGCCTTGGTCTGGCCCTCCCCAGCCAAGCCTTGGGTCTGAACCTCTGGACACAGAGGTGTGTGCCCAGCCCATGCCTGGCACCCTGTCCCCGACAGTCAGGGTGAACAGGTTTGGCTGCCTGAGTTGGCTGTAGCCTTTGCTTTTAGTGAGATAAATGAAGTCGAAGCTTTTGGTGGCAGCTGGTGAAAACGTTTTGAACCCTGTTTTTGGAGTTCCTTGTAACTTGTGGGAAGTCAGGGCCTGCCGGTCCTTACTCCCAAGTACTACATACGCATTTCCTGTAAACAGATTCTCTTATTAATTACAGCACAGCCATTAGATTCGGGAATTTAGTATCACTGCGTAACTGCCACCTCATTGTCAGACCTCATTCAAGTTTTACCGGTTGGTCCAACAATGGCCTGCACACGGCAAGAGGACCTGGCTACAGTCGGGTGTTGCTGCATTTGGCGGTCCCTTCTCTTCTGCTTTTCTTCTCCTCCCCTCCTCCAC
The DNA here is from genome assembly GCF_008632895.1 of Mastomys coucha. NCBI lineage: Eukaryota > Metazoa > Chordata > Mammalia > Rodentia > Muridae > Mastomys > Mastomys coucha. Next base: position 32,816,623 of record NW_022196893.1, read on the forward strand.
TCCTCCCCTGTCCTTCCTCTCCTCCTTTCCCCTCCTCTCCCTACCTCTCTGCTGAGGACCAAACTCGGGGGTGGGAGGCGCACTTGTCTATAAAAGCCCTTTCTTCTTCCTGACCTCCATCCTTCTTCCTGTCTCCCTTTCCTATGCCTCCCTTGCTTTCTCTTTTGGACTGGGATTGAACCAAGAGCCTTGTGCACACTGGACTAAGTGCTCTTCCACTAACCAGCACTTCTAGCTCAGCATTATTAGGTCTTGCTAGAAATTTTTTTTAAAAAGTTTTATTTATTTATTTTATGCATATGAGTACACACTGTAGCTGTACAGATAGTTGTGAGCCTCCATCTCGTTGTTGGGAATTGACTTTTAGGACCTTTGCTTGCTCAGGTCCTCCTGCTCACTCAGTCCCTGCTCACTCTGGCCCAGAGATTTATTTATTATTGTATATAAGTATACTGTAGCTGTCTTCAGACACCATAGAAGAAGGCATCAGATCTCATTACGGGTGGTTGTGAGCCACCATGTCTTGCTGGGATTTGAACTCAGGACCTTCGGAAGAGCAGTTGGTGCTCTTACCTGCTGAGCCATCCATTTCTCCAGCCCCCCACCCCCCCGTTAGTCTTTTAACCTGGAAAAGTTCCCTCATCTTGACACTAGTGACTTTGATACTTCCTTGAGGATAGTAGAAGGTTCCCAGTCTGGGTTTGTCTGATATTTCCTCAAGGTTAGATTTCTCTTAGGTTTGGACTAGAGAACCATGGAGTCAGTGCTACGCTCTTCCTACAGTGGCCTGACAGGCTGTCAGTGACTTCAGTGACTCCGGTGCTACGCTCTTCCCACAGTGGCCTGACTGACAGGCCGTCTGTGACTCCGGTGCTACGCTCTTCCCACAGTGGCCTGACAGGCCGTCCGTGACTCCAGTGCTACGCTCTTCCCACAGTGGCCTGACTGACAGGCCGTCAGTGACTCCAGTGCTACGCTCTTCCCACAGTGGCCTGACAGGCCGTCAGTGACTCCGGTGCTATGCTCTTCCCACAGTGGCCTGACTGACAGGCCGTCCGTGACTTTGATGCTATGCTCTTCCCACAGTGGCCTGACTGACAGGCCATCCGTGACTTCGGTTTGTTCCATTACTGGAGATGTTAACCTTTGTCTCTTGGTTAACACGGTGTCTGCCCAGTGTCTCCATGGTAAACTACCTTTTTTCTCTGTGTAATTAGAAAATGTGGGGAGAGACTCCATGTCCATGTAAACACCCCGATCCTCATCAAACTTCCTCCCTCTGGTCTCAGTGTCATTGGTATTTCTCAACTTAATGAATACTATGGTAGTAGCCAAGCCCATTATTCCCATGACGGTTACTAGTTGGCATATTCTGGATGGGAAAACTCTCTTGGGTGTGCTTACTCGATTCCTTACATCATGTGACTGACAGGATTCTCACTTCTATCTGCTGCACCTGTTATTTTGATGTTTGTGTCCACCCAGCACTGGGGAACAGGGCACCTCAGGCTGGCTTTGGTGCTGCCGTTCAACACACCTTTTCCACCTTTTAAGTATTTCCTAATTCTCTGGAACAAGGTGTTTTCTGCGCCAATCCTGGAAGGAGCCATTTCTCCACAGAGTGAGGAGTGTATCTAGATGCTATCGTGATTTGCTTTCTGTTGCTGTGAGAAACGGCATGACCAAAAGCAACCTGGGGAGGAAAGGGTTTATTTTGCTTGTACTGCCACATCATAGCACATCACAGAGAGAAGTCAGGCCAGCAACCTGGAGGCAGGACCCAAAGCAGAAGCCACAGGGTAGCACTGCCCACAGGCTCGCTCTTCATGGCTAGCTCAGCCTTGCTTTCTTATGTAACCCAGGGCCAGCAACTGGTCACAATGGGTTTGGTTCTCTTACATCAATTAAGAAAATGTCCCACAGACTTGCCTGTGGGCCAGTCTGATGGAGGGATCCTCTAAGTTGAGACTCCCTCTTCCCAGATAAGCCCTGTTTTGTGTCAAGGTGGCAAAATGTAACCACAAAGGTGCCAAGATGTACACACTGGCGGTGCTCACTGCCTTTAAAGATTTGCTGATGGATCCTTGACTCACGAAAAAAGATAATGCTTCAAGCTTTACTATTTCAAAGAAGTGGTTCTAAACCTTGCTCAGTTGAAAAACAGCATGGGAATAATGGGAATTTTTTTTGTTTTTGTTTTTGTTTTTTTGAGACAGGGTTTTTCTGTATAGCTCTGGCTGTCCTGGAACTCACTCTGTAGACCAGGCTGGCCTCAAACTCAGAAATCTGCCTGCCTCTGCCTCCCAAGTGCTGGGATTAAAGGTGTGCGCCACCACTGCCCGGCTAGAATAATGGGAATTCTAATGGAAGAATATGAATCATGGTTTTCTTTTAGTGCTCCCCGGGGACTGGGTCCAGAAGTCCCTCCCCGACCCTGGACACCAAAATCCAGGATGTTCATCCTTTACATAGAATGTTGGCCAATGAATTGTTACTTTCTTTTGCTCAGGGCAGTGGCTTCTAGTTGTCTGGGGCTTAAGGGCATGAGGTCCTCCAGAGTAAAGACTTCAGGCTGAGGCCATGGTGAAGCTTCTGAAGTTCATTGCTGGGACCGTGAGGGCAAGAAGGCAAGAGGGAGGTGCGCACACCCTGTGAGGACTCACTCATTGAGGAGCACACCCTGTGAGGACTCATTGAGGATACTAAGCTGCAGCTGCGCTTGTGTAGCTTTGGCATCTGGGAAAGCAGGGAACCTATAAAGCTGACCACTGGAGTACAACATGGAAGTGGCTCAAGGGACCAATGTCTTGGATGAGCACAGCCAGAGGGCTACCTCCTTCTCCTCAGGCTTCTTATGCCCTAATCTCTTACGATTCTCCAAGGAACTCAGTAACTTTCCAGGCACATATCAAGAAGGCCTTCACAGAGCCAGGCCTTCTTCTGTACAGTGGCTCATGACTATAGTCCTAGTACCTAGTTGGAGGTCATGGGAGAAGGACTGTTAAGTATTTTAGTAAGAGTTTCATTGCTGTGACGAGACACCATGACCATGGCAACTTTTACAAAGGACAACATTTAATTGGGGCTGGGTTAGTTTCAGAGGTTCTATTATCAACATGGCAGGAAGCATGGCGGCATCCAGGCAGACCCTACTGGGTCACACAGACTGCCCCACTTCAGTCCCCAGCCACAGTATTAGAACCCACTTCCATCTGACTGGGCCTCCTACAGCTCTCTCTTCAAGGCTGGTCATTTGCCAGGTTGCTTCACAGAACTCAGAGGACTACTTCTGTTTAGCAGCTTATTGAAAAGATTTAAAAGACAGTTTGGAGGTGTAACTCAGAGTTGGGTGTCTGTTTAACTTGTGCAAGGCTCTGGATTCGGCCTCTAGTCTCTGTGTTTGAGAAGCCCAGGGTTTCCTGGCATGTGCATGCTCACCAACCTGGAAGTCCCCCATCCCCTAACTTAGGGAATTAGGGGTACTTTCATCTCCAGCCCCACTTGCTTCTCTGGAGCTCAGGGTCAATGGGGCAGAAAGCTCCAGGCTTCCAAACCTGCTGTGGCCTTTCTTGTGACTAAGGTCCTGGGCAGTCCTGCAGCTCACAGGTGTGACCGCAGAGCCAAAGATGCTCGCCTCACTGTTCCAGAAGCTTTGAGAGACTTAGGAAGACTGTCAGAAGAAAAGTTGCTTTAGCATCCCTTCACTCCAGGAAACTACATGGGAGCTGGAGCTCTGTCAGGAACTGGGGGCAGAGACCAAACACGATGTATGTATTCCCTCTCCTGTCCCAGCTGCTCACAGCAAAGCACAGTGACCCCGGTGCATCTGTTCCTTAAGCATGGTTGCGTGTGTGCTGCTTTTTTCATGGATGATTTACTCAAGACAACAAAAACATCCTGTGCTTATGAGATGCAATTGGTACAGAGTTCCGTACCAATTGTTATCTTGTTTAATCCTTGACATAGTCCTGCAAAGTAGGCGCTTTCTTGACATTGCAGATAAATGAGCTCGGCAGATAAATGCAGAGCCTCCCACTGCATTTGCCAGGATCATAAAGCTGGGATTGGGACTCAAGTTTGATCCCATATTTGTTTTGTGTCTATTTTGCTGACCAGCCTCTCCAAGGTGAAAATATTTTTTTTATAGTATAATTCTATTCTCATAACCCTGATCCTAAATGCAAGCATATTATAGTCAATGAGGAGCTGTCTCATAACTTACCCAGTCATATCCCTATTTAACTATTGTCTACTAAATGCTCTCTCTGTGTGTGTGTGTGTTTGGGGGGGGGGTGTAAGCCGCCTCACCCGTCCAGTTAGAAGGAGGCAAACACCAAGCTCTTCCCCATGCAGTTTAATTAGGATCCTTGTAATCTTGCTTGTTACATCTTACTTATTTCTACTTACATTTTATTAGTTACATCTTGCTTCTTACATCTTACTTATTACTATTTCTACTTACTCCTATTCCTACATCTTCTGTCCTTACATACTTATTCCTATCTATCATACTTACTCTTCTATCCCATCACCAGCCCTAATTCTACATACTTACTCCTATCTCCACATACTTACTCTTTTCTTCTCATACTTACTCTATCTCCAGCCCCCAGCCCTTGTGGGTTAAATACTTTCCCTGGTCCCAATCAGCATCAGCCACATGGCAAAGCATAATAGGCTGCGGGAAAATCATGCCAGCTTGCATCACAAACTGGAGGCACTCAGCTTCTCCAACTAAGGCTTGTTTATCAATGCTCTCTGCTCTAGCCGGAGACCAGGTGTTCAATATATATGTATAGGGTGGCAGCTGCAGCTCCCCACAGTTCCCCCTTTTTGTTTTAAACGAAACAGGCAAGAGTAGAGATCAGAGATCTCTGATCTCTGGTGAATAAAGTGAGGACATTGTACAGGCTCTTCGGCAGGTGTCATCCACCCAGTCCAAGCCAGACCCATCCGATACCATTTTTCCAGAGGCAGGAATGAGTGGGAGAATTGGGGAAAGGGCCGTATCAACCTGCATCAATCAGACATGCTCTTCTTGAGACCACTAACAGCAAACAGTGTATCCCAAGTGCAGTGCTTTAGCCTTACAGCCTGAACGTGACGGACGATCACTCAGAATAGTTAACCAAGCCTGTGGAAATTGCCTCGCCTTCAGGGCTGCAAATGCTTGCACTATCAAAACAGCCTGTCATTGCTGCCGAACCCGCATAGACACACTACAATGCCAATATACTGACAAGGACCAGTAAAGC
>NW_022196893.1:32822409-32823799 GCF_008632895.1 Mastomys coucha
GCAGTGCAGGGACTGATGGCATGTCCCTGAGGGTGACTTGGTCTCTGCTAGGTGATCACCCACAAAACCACATCTCCCATCAGTCCTTCCCAGCCATCTGAAACCACAGATGTTCCAAGTTTAAGCTTGTTTACCCTAGGGGCAAAGGTGCTAGTGGTATAGCGCAAAAAGCTGTTGTCCCCTTTAAGAGCGGCTTCTGCAGACACTCAGTCAGCCTCTATCATCTCCTTTTCAGCTGTGCATGGACTGACTCAGCCAAGTTCGTTATGACTTTAAGTGGCAGTGTAAGTTTAACTCCTTCAGAGTCCGAACCACCTTCATCAGTCTGATCTTTCTCAGACCCTGCTGACCTCTCTTCCTTCAGCTGTTTTAACGCTTCCTGTCCCTTCTCTACTGCTTTAGAACACACTTTATTCTCCAGGCAGCTCCTAATCAGTTTCCAAATTGATTGCACTCCACCTTTTATTATTCCTTCCCCCCAGGTGAATTCCAAATCTCTCCCTAATTCATCCCAGCTAGACAGCATCAGGTGACCCGACACTGCGAACCAAGGGGCTGCAATATCTACCTCTGACAGGAATCTTTCTAGGGTTTCTCTCTTTAATTCTATCCTTTTTGCTCTCAATAGCTCCTTAAGAGCAACAAACACGGGCTGAGAACCTTATTGCTCCAACCCCGGAGACCTTATCGCCTCTTCACCGAGGACCTTCCTTTTTTTAATTTTTTTTTTATTTATTTTTATTTTTTTATTTATTTTTTATTTTTTTATTTATTTTTTATTTTTTTTTTTACCTTACCTTGGAAACTTACCAGTCGTCTGCCCTGTCTGCAAGGAGTTCTGAGCCGTAGAAGATTTCCCTATTGAGTTCTTTCCCTGTCCGTCTCTCCCTGTATGTCTCTCCCCATACGAACTTCTCCATTCCCCGTATGTCTCTCCTCTATTCTCTGTATGTCTCTCCATTCCCAGTCCGGGCCACCATTTGTAAGCCGCCCTACCCATCCAGTTAGAAGTAAGGAGGCAAACACCAAGCTCTTCCCCATGCAATTTTATTAGGATCCTTGTAATCTTGCTTGTTACATCTTACTTATTTCTACTTACATCTTATTAGTTACATCTTGCTTCTTACATCTTACTTATTACTATTTCTACTTACTCCTATTCCTATTCTTAGTTCTATTCCTACATCTTACTTCTATCCTTACATACTTACTCCTATCTATCATACTTACTCTTCTATATCCCATACTTACTCTTCTATCCCATCACCAGCCCTAATTCTACATACTCACTCCTATCTCCACATACTTACTTACTCTTTTCTTCTCATACTTACTCTATATCCAGCCCCCAGCCCTTGTGGGTTAAATACTTTCCCTGGTCCCAATCAGC
>NW_022196893.1:32823888-32834917 GCF_008632895.1 Mastomys coucha
AATAGGCTGCGGGAAAATCATGCCAGCTTGCATCACAAACTAGAGGCACACAGCTTCTCCAACTAAGGGCTCTCTGTTCTAGCCGGAGACCAGGTGTTCAATATATATGTATAGGGTGGCAGCTGCGGCTCCCCACAGGGGGGTATGTTATAATGATGGACATTTTCATAAAAGTTGTTTAACTAAATTATTTTTTTCTTTCCTGAAGGGTTACCTTAATTTGACTGCCAGATTCAGAACACAGTGGCTTACAAAATAGACAGCACCTTCTTTAACATAGAAAACCTAGTGTGTATTTGAATAGATAGGATTTACTGAAGGACCATATAAAGGTCTTGCTGTGTACCAGAGACAATGGCAGCAATAAAGGATGTTCTGCCATGTGGAAACTCTAAAGCTTTAGGATATCTGTGCTATATTTTATTGCTCGGTCAGAAAGCCAGAACCAGGACACCTCAGTTACATTAGCCCACATTTCAGGGGCTGGGCAAAGTCGAGGGGAGAGCTGAGGGCCAGCGCTTAACCTAAGGGTTGGTTCAATCAGCTCAGAGAAATGGGGCTTGAGGTGGACAGGGTTACCTGCTGACTGATGACTGTGACAGTTCCTAAGTTCCTCTCAGCTCCAAATACAGTCACTACTTTAAAAAAAGAAGGGCACATTGAATCACTTTTCTCTTTGTTTGACACACGGTTTCATTCTCTAGCCCAGGCTGACATTGATCTTTCAATTTTCCTCAGGCTCATGGGTGCTGGGGCTATGGAGTAAGCTTCCAGCGCCTGAGCATTATATCCTGGGAGCTGCCAGAGTTAGGATGCTAATTCTCACCTCTGTATTCTCGGGGCCTCTACCGAGGTCGGCCAATAGGGGGCGCGAGAGGGAGCCCAGGTGTTTGCTCTCTATGGGCTTCCTGGCCACTAGCTTGCTGGGTGCCTTGTCTGGTCTGACAACCAATTGGCAGTTTTCCAGCACCCAAAGTCACCCTGAGAGTGTTTGCCGCTCAGACATACCAGGACGGCTGGGCTTCAGCTTCTCCCACAGGTCTCAGTTTCCACACCCTCTAACAGCTTTGTGGCCTGAAACTAGATGTGGCTGCTTCACCTACTAGTTTGTCCATAGTCTCCCTGTGTCCCTTCATGCCTGCAGCCAGCAGCTCTTTATCGAGTTAATTCTTTACGCTGACATCTCTGTTCTATTAAGCAGAACAGCCATTGTCTCTCAGGAGAGCCTTATGAATAAGGTCAGACTGGAGGCCCTGAGATGCTGAGGCTCTTGGGACCACACGATTCCTTTTTTTTATTGATTGACACAATCTCATTGTATAACTTAGGCTTACCTAGAACTCTTGGTCCTCATCCTTCTGTCTTCAGAGTAATTGGAACTCAAGCGCATGTCTTTTATGCCAGCAACATGCCAGCGGACCTGTTCCTTGTTGGCTGTGGCTTGTTCCAGCGCTTTCTAGATTGTTCTAGCTAGGTTGAAATAATATCCAGCTGTCCTGAGAAATTCCAACCAGGCTGTCTTGGCAGAGAGTCCATTTCCAACAGTCTCTTTTGATGATGCACACAAGTATCTTGTTGATTCGATACATTAAATAGCCATCCTCGTTCATGAGCAATTAGCAAGCATTTAGTAAGGATCAGGTGCTGGGCTAGACATTAGGGACGTGGGGGAGGGGGTGTTATTCTAACCTGGAGAGCCTGCTGTCTAACTGGGAAAGACACCAACAACGTCTAGTTAAATGCGGCGGACTAAGCACACACTCTTACGTTCCCTTCCAAATTCTGCAAACACGGCAGTGATGTTCACTTGTTTAATTCACACACAAATTCTACATCAATTGGTTGTTTTGAAAGTGGGGCCTGGCTTTACAGGATCTACTTACAGAACAACATAAATGAGCGGTAATGTGAGTTCACACTTGCTTATGCACAGTTTTGTCCTTGAGAAACCTGGTGACTCGAAGCTGCACCTAGTACTACTGAGCTAGGTAGGAACCATAAAACACACGCTCTGAGCATCTGCTAGTGGCTTCCACTCCCTACCCACATCTGCCTGCGTGGGCACGAAAGCCTTCTGTTGCTGGGTCTCAGACCACTCTCCTGCCTCTGCCAGGGAACACCTCAAAAGCCCTAGCATATTTTACCACATCCACTGCTACAAAAACTTGAACTTTGTTTTTTCAAGAAAAAAATCTTCAATACCTGTTTCTTAATCATTTAGTAAAGTAGCAGCCGTTTTGATCAGCTCCTGTCTGTTTTGGGGGTATAACTGATGGAGTTTTTGAGATTTGTATTCCAACCTTACTTTTCCTCTCTAAGCCCAGTGGGTCAAAAATTGCCTGGGTTTGTGCAGCTTGGTGCTTTTTAGGAATGGACCTGTGATTTTATAGCAGCACAGCTGTGATTTTATGGCTGCACCGGCTGAACACGGCAACAGCATTCTCAGCTGTCAGCATGTACAACGGGCAAAGAAAACAACAAAGGGGATGATTGCAGAATGTTTGGAAGGGAGAAAGTAGGACAAGTTGCAACTTAGGCCTGAGAATGCTGACTCTGGAGGCATCTGTGGGAGAGGACCGAGTGAGCTCCAGCGTGGGCCCTGGGCCTCCTAGGCTCCTGCTGAGTAAGGAGGTGCCAGGCAAAGGAGAATGGCTGCCACGAAGTCTGACGACTTAACCTGGGTGAAAAGACGCTTCGGTTTCCCCTCAGCTGTAGGGAGAGTCCTTATTGAGTAGCCAGGACCATCATCGACAGAAACCCCTGAAGGGTTGTGCTTTAACAGGATAATCCAGAAGACAGACTCACCTGGATGTGCCTGACAGAACTCCAGTATGGTAGTGGGAGGCCCTTAGCTGTGCACAGCTGGAGAGATCAGTTGCACAGCTGGGGAGACCCAGGTGGTTGCACAGCTGGAAAGACTGAAGTGATCTGGACCAGGCAGAATATGCACAGGTCACTGGAACAGATTAGACTCTAGACACTGTCGCCATCAATTGATATTTGGTAAAATCCCAAGGCAATCCTTTAGAGAAGGAACAGCCTTTCAAAAAATGAACTGAATATTCAGATTTAAAAAGTAATTTAATGTTTTATACAAATTGCCCAATTGTAGATCATAGATTCCAATAAAAAAAGCAAACCTAAAACTATAAAACTTCCAGAACAGAATGAGAAAATGACATTGTAAGTTGGGGCAGAGAGAAATTTCTTAGATAAAACACAAAAACATGGAACATAAAAAGATTGGATGAATTGGACTTAAAGCCTGGTGGTTTTTGAAAGGTGCCATCAGAAAATCGAAAAATGGGGATACGGCTCAGTGGCAGGAAGGACAGTTGAGTCCAAGGCTCTGGGTTTGACTGAGTAAAAATATTCACAATTTATATATCTGACTGTGGACCTAACTGCAAAATATATAAAGGATACACTTCAGTAAGAAGAAAAATTATTCAATTTAAAAATGGATTAAATATTATATGCGTCATAGGGTAAGACATGAATGGCCAATAAGTGCATGGAATATGTTTGTTAATGATTACTTGGAAATCAAATTACAACTGTCATCAGCTGTGACTATACTTCCAGGAGGAGTACTGGTAATATCAAGCGTCTGTCACCGTGTTGAGCAACTGGACTGTTCATATCTTGCTGGGTGAATAGTAAATGATATAGCTGCTCTTTTGTCTGGGGCTGACCTTGAACTTGCTGTGAGGCTCAGCTGGCCTCTGTTTTGGCCTTCTCCTGTCTTAGCCTCCAAGTGCTGAGATTACAGATGCACACTGCCCTGCCAGATGTGCTTCTTAAAGTTAAATGCTGTAACCTAGAAATTCTACCTTTAGGTGCTTATCCAAGAGAAATGAATACTATAGGCACACATTTCTTGCAACATCTTTTAAATAACGGCTCAACTTCTCCTCTAGCCCACCACCTAGCAGAGGTATTGAAAGAGAAAAGTTATTGGGATATTGGGGAAGTGGACCTGTTTACCTGTTTGGGGGCAAGCTGGATCTTCTTTGACAGCAGTTCAGTCCCATAGCAAACCTCAGATAGGAACCAGAAGCTGTAGTTCAATCCTGAAGAAGCTGCAAGGTTCACTCACTGGCCTGGTGTGAGGTTGTAGAAATGGCAAGCGGCCGCAGGAATGTCACGAGCAGTTCTCTGGCAGGTTTCTTTCAATGGCAGCATCAGCACAGATGGAGCTCAGCAATGTAAGGCAAACCAATACATACATGTCGTTCATGAAGAACAGTGAAACGGCGTTCATGAAGAACAGTGAAACAGAGCAAGCCAAACCAATGCTCCACCTCCCACTGTCCGTGGGGTCAACATATGCATAATCCTTCATCAATGTGTTCTTTCACATGTCTGCTATAGCAAAACATCCTTTCACCTGTGTGCCCAGCAAAACATCACTTGACATAACTGACTTTTTAGACAAGCCTGAAGCTTCTATTTAGAACACTGACATGTAAAAATGCTCATATAAATGTTTATTTATCAACTTTAATTATGAGAATGGGAAATACTACCAAGATCTACTTGTAAACAACGTGTGCTATACACACATGAGTGCTATTTAGCAATTATAGATAATAATAGATACAGCCACAATATGGTTGAGTCTCCAAAAATTTAACATGAATTTAAAATCTAGACAGTAATAGCACTTATTGTATAGGTCTATTGGTATGATAGTCAAGAAATGTCAAATTCATATGTAACAGTGGGTAAGGGTATGCTTATGGCCTGGGTTGTAGGCATTGACTGTAAAGAGGTACAAGAGAATCTTGGGGTGACAGATATGATATTTATCTTTATTTTGATAATAGCAACACACTTATTAGAACTGGTCCAACTGTGTGATTGAATTGTATATAACTTGTACTCAATAGGTTGATGTCTACAATCTGTTGAGTCTGGTTAAAGTCTATTTAGAAAGTGATTGGACCTTGGGACCTCCTAGCCCACCCAGATCATCCAGATACTGTCTCTTCATATTTCAGTACAGGCCAAGAAGTGTATTCTCTGGAGAGAGTTATATGGAATCTTTATTACAGGGGGCAGTAAACCGTACTATGGGCAAAGTGCCTGCAGAAAAGATGGAGAGAGCAAAAGATGGTAATGGAAGGCTGAGTCCTCTAATCCCGGTCTTTCCTCTGGCTTCCAGAACACCAGAACCAGGCAGGCAGTGCCAACAACTCGCCTTGGCTTGACAGTCTGCCTCTATGCACTGGAGTGTCCAGCTAGCCTTTAGTGACAACCCTGAAATGTGAGACATCCACTAGTTACTGGACATCGGTCACCTGAGAAGAGTCACTCAGACAAGAACTAGAGCTTAAGGCACAGACAGGAAGACAAGCAATAACCCCCATAAAACATAACAAAATACAAAACCCCCAGGTTAAACAGGAAGGAAGCAGCTAGTAAACAGAGGTGGAAATACTGATCAAAAGTCCCTCTCTTTTATTAATATGTCAGAGAGATATTGCAGTACAGACGGCACTTCATCCATGAAGCAGGAGGCAGAAACACAGATGTATTATATGGAAATATGGATATGCATTGTCAGTGAAAGATAGAAGTCTAATGTTGTTGCCTTTGGGGAGTAGAAATTCTCAACAGAAATTTGTGATTGTGTGTGTGTGTGTGTGCAAGCGTGCACAAATGCACACTTGTGGACAAGCACACTTGCAGACATGCCAGAGGACAGTCTTGGGTATCATTCTTCGGTAATACTCACAGTGAGAGGGTCTCTCACTGGCCTCGAATCTTCCAGGTAACTAGAATAGCTGGCCCTGGGTCTCAGGGGCCTTTCTGCTGCTGTGTTCCCACTCTTGGGATTACAAGCACACTACTGTTGGCTTACAAGTGATTTCTTTAGGCTCTTCCCAGGGACCTAGCAAAAGCTAGTGTCATCTGCTGCCATTGCCTGCCAGAGCCAGGTGTGGCAGCAGCAGCTATAACAAGGACTGATCAATACCCCAACCTCCCCTTTCCCCTCTCTTTCACTCTCTCTGTTCTCACATGTTTCCATCTTGCCTCTGTCTTTATCTTTCTCTGTCCCCTCTTCTCTGCTTCTACTCCTTCTCTAGGTCTTTACTCCCCTCCCTTCCAAATAAACTTCTCTTATACTAGGTCTGTTGTATGCATAATTTCTTAGGGGCACACCTTGGCATGGGCCTGCCAGGTACCTCCTTACCCCCACCATCACTGCATTATATTTCATAACAACTACCATGCTTGCTAGGATGTTTTTACATAGGTTCTGGGGATTGAACTCAGATCCCTCGGCTTATAAGACAAGCACTTTACCAACTGCAACATCTCCTTAGCCAGCATTATAAGCTTTGTGTTTGCCTCTAAATCATATTTATGCATTACTTTGGCAAGAATTTGTAGCAATATAGCTGTCTGTGTATATCTATCTGGGAAATTATAAAAATGGTGGGTGAAGTGGAGAAGGGTGTCTCTACGTCATTGTCCTGCTGAGATACTAAACTGACTATGAAAGTGCGTAGGGAAGCTTGGTTGCTTGCTGCAGCCCGGAGCAGATGCAGGAGGGGCTTAGGATTCTTAGAACCCCAGGAAGGTGAGGCAAGACACCCCTGAGTCATGTATCCCCTTCTGGTGAATCCCCTTCTTCAAAACCAGAAAAGACCACTCTGCAAAAGGTCTTAAGCGTAGGATATGCTACCATCAGCTTTCCAGGAAGGGGCTCATCTGCTTGCCCTTGTCTGTTGACACTGAGGGCAGCATCGAAGCCGTCCCCCCTCTTCACACAAGAGGATCCTACTCACCTGCCCATTTGCTCCAGTCAGAAGGAGGACTCCAGCAGGACCTATCAGACCACGTGCCACCAACTGAAGACAATGCCATGGGAATTAGAAAGATGGAATTAAAACAAAAATGTCTGCAGCAACAAAAACACTCCTAAGGGCTTCGACAACAGTGCTAAAGAATGATTTGGAAATAAGAACAACCTCACAAATTACAAAACTCTAATTTAAAACCCAGTTAAATAAGTGAAAAGTAGACTCATCAAAAGAGTAGAGTCTCTTGCTGCTTTGAGTGAAATCCTCTCCTGCGGCTTTGAGTATCAGGGAGTGGAAGTTACAACTGAAAGGAGCAAGGAGGTTGAAGCTGGGAAACTTTGTATCCGAGTGTTGCTCTAAAAACAACACAAGGAGTAGAAGCAACGGGGAAAGAAATGACAGAGAAAAGTTTGTGTGACCCAAAGGAGGCTTGAGGCCAGGTTGTGGGGCACAGGCTGGTGATTTGAGCACTTGAGAGGTGGAGACGGGAAGAATAGGAGTTTGAGGTTAGCCTTAGCTACATAGCGAATTTGAGGCCAACCTGGGCTATGGGACACCCTGTATCAAACAAACAAACAAACAAAGACTTGAATATTAAGATCTAGATAAAATAATAAATATTAAATGAATATTTAATAAATATTAAATATTAAATGAATATTTAATAAACATTAAAATAAATAAAAGTAAGACACATATGTAGTCCTTAAGACTCCAGAAATTAGCCGGGTGGTGGTGGCGCACGCCTTTAATCCCAGCACTTGGGAGGCAGAGGGTTTCTGAGTTGCAGGCCAGCCTGGTCTACAGAGTGAGTTCTAAGACAGCCAACGCTACATAAAGAAACCCTGTCTCAAAAAACCGGGAAAAAAAAAAAAAAAAGGACTCCAGAAACCAAAACAAACAACTAACTGGAAAAGAAAGAGAATCAAACTGGCTCTGAGAAAATCTGTTGCAGTACAAATACCCTAGGCTGTGGAAAAATCTTCTTGCTCAGACTCAGGTCCAAGAATCTTGGCCAAAATATTTAACTGTGAGGATTCCAGAAGAGGAGACATTTCCAGATACACAAAGATAGCCCACGGACCATTTTGTAAGGTAGCCTAAGCAAATAAAGCTTAAATGTGAAATCTCAAACTCACAGTAAGGATCAGACAAATACCATAAGAAACATCGAACAGTAACAAGCTAGTAAACTTTATAGTCCATAAATGGGTCTATAAATTGTAAAAGTTTTGAAATGAATGAAACCTTAGTAATGGATTGGAGTTACAATGTCAGGTTATTTCAGTCAAGGCCAGTCTGGATATAGAGGAGTTTGTTGTAGGGTTGGGAAGGGTCAGGGAAAAGGGGAAGTGAAGTCTGAAGTCGCCTAGCCTGAGCCGAGGGGTCTTATCACTATATTCTTATAATCATGAATTCTTAGTCTAATATAGCTTGGGAAAGAAAAGTAACTATTAACAAGCCCAGACGAAAAAATTCCCAGACAGGAGGCAGGGGAATCATGAGATGCTTCCTCAGGATGGAGGATGTGGGGTTGAAGGAGATAAAGAAGGAACGGAGCCGTTCGCCCCGGAGGCTCCCTTTTAAAGACAGGGTCTCACAATGTGCCCCTGGCTGGCCTGATCACTGTGTAGACAGAGCTGGCTTAGAACCTAGAAATTTGCCTGCCTCTGCCTCTTTAGCTCTGAGTGTTAGTCATCATGCCTGGGCCCTTTGATTTTTGAATCTCTATCTCTGTCTGTCTTTCTCTCTCTCCCTGCCCAATCTCTCTCCCTTTCTCCTTTTTTCCCTCTCTTTCTCCTCTTTCCCTCTCAACCTTTCTCTCTCTGCCTGCCTTTCTTTCACCTTCCCCCTCCCTGTCTTCCTCTCTTTCCCTGCCCTCCTCTTCCTCTCTCTCTTCTGTCCCTTCTCTCCCTCTCTCCCTCTAAACAATAACCCTATGTATCACATGCTTTTATAATTAAAAGCAAAGCCGTAAGAAACACCAGAAGGTCGTCCTGTGCAAAGACTCTAGAGGACGGACGCCATGCTTCCCACCATGACTTCTTTTCTTTCCCAGCATGCTTCCCCCCACCCCTTTCTCTCCAGAAACAATGAGTAATGCTTGTCACTAGGGAAAAGAGCTAGAGAATGATATGTAGATAACCCCCGGGAGGCCCCAGAGTACAACCAAAGAACATGTGACAAGCAGAGATGGCTATCTGTGCACTTACAAGTTTATATTTGTTGAGGAAGGGTGCTGTTCTGGCTTGTTCTGTAGGGGATTTGTTGTTCTCATTTTCTGAAAAGAAAAATTGTACTGTGTTATGAGATTTAGAAGATGCCTCATTGGAAGCCACAAGAGCAGTGGTTCTCAACCTTCCTAAAGCGGTGACCCTTTAATACAGTTCCTCGTGTTGTGGTGACCCCGAACCCTAAAATTATTTTGTTGCTACTTCATAACTGCAGTTTTGCTACTGTTATGAATTGTAGTGCAAATGTCTGTATTTTGCGATGATTTTAGGTGACCCTTATGAAAGGGCCGTAGACTAGGATTTCGACCCGAAGGTTGGGAGACACTGCATAGGAAGATCAGTGTTAGCAGAGACTCCTGATTCAGAAGTTGAAGTGGCTGGGGTCAGAGGTCAGTGTTGGGTGTCTTCCTTGGTCATTTTCCACTTTATTTTTTGACACAGGGTTTCTCACTGAATCTAGAGCTTGCTCGCTGTCTAGCCATACCTACCATGTCCTTTACCTCCACAGCACTGGGATAATAGGCATCCACTGCATCCAGCTTTTTACATGGGTGCTGGGAATCTAAAGTAAGGTCCTCATGTGTATACAAGCACTGTGGCAGCTGAGTCACCTCTGAAGCTGGCCGACCTAGACAGATGCTCTAGGGACTGACTTGGCCTGCACCACCCACCAGGAGCATCTGGGTGTGCTCACTGTCCTCAGCTGTCTTCCTTTTCTCCTGTGCTCTGCCAAGTCTCTCAGGCGCATTCCTTTGGCCCCTGCTGCACAATTTGCATAAGTCTCTCCTGTTTAAGATCCCTTTAACACCTGTTTCCCACTTGCCATTCTGTGTGCATAGGTCTCGCCTGTTGTAAATTAGCCTTTCTTTCCCTCTTTCTTTCTTTCTTTCTTTCTTTCTTTCTTTCTTTCTTTCTTTCTTTCTTCCTTCCTTCCTCCCTCCCTCCCTCCCTCCCCTCTTTCCTTCCTTCCTTCCTTCCTTTCTTCCTTCCTTTCTTTTGTTTTTTCTAGACAGGATTTCTCTGTGTAGCCCTGGCTGTCCTGGAACTCACTCTGTAGACCAGGCTGGCCTCCAACTCAGAAATCTTCCTGCCTCTGCCTCCCAAGTGCTGGGATTAAAGGCGTGCACCACCACTGCCTGGCTGTAAATTGGTCTTTCTTTAAGCTTGCTTCCTGCTTAAGACAACTTTTCTGTCATTTTCCCTTCCATCCAAAGGGTCCTTCCTGAGCTGGAGCTGCAGATGGCTCAGTGGGTAAAGGTGCTTAACACCAAGTCTAGCTACCCGTGTTTGATCTCCAGAGCCCACACGGTGGATGGAGGGAGCTGGCTCTAAACTGTCTCTGGCCTCCACATGAGCACCATGTAGCATATCCTCTGCTGCTGTGCACTTACAATAATAAACAAATACATAATAAATATAAAATTTCAAAAGATCCTTTCAATTTCTGCTTCCTCATGCCACTGAAACCTCATCTTACTGATGACGTCTGACTTCTTGACCCTCATCGTCAACGAAGGTGCACAGAGACCATGGACCAGGAGGAAAGAGTTTTGTAAGAGCAGAGGAGGAGGTGCTTAAGAGGGAGCAAGGAAGAGAACGGAGAAGGGCATGGGAATTCTAGGAAGAAGAGGTTGCTAATGGAGTGGAATTCTGGAGAAGATGGCAGCAACTGGTGTCCCAGGGACAGGACATTCTCAGTCTGGAGGGAGGAGGAGGAAGAGAGGCCAGGAAGGTGACAGTTTCTCCCAGAGAGCCTTTCCTCAGTGAAGAAAGAACCCAGTGATGCTCTGTAGAGAGGAGCGGAGATGGGTGGGACCTTGCACAGGAAGAGGGCACTGGAGAGGCCTGGCAGAGGCTGCAGTGGGAGTAGCACTCTACTAGATGCATGAAGAATGCAGCTAAGCTGGGTCTTAGTGTTGGTGGTGATGTGTTTGGTGTGCATGTGTGTGTGTGTGTGTGTGTGTGTGTGTGTGTGTGAGAGAG
>NW_022196893.1:32834927-32855476 GCF_008632895.1 Mastomys coucha
GAGAGAGAGAGAGAGGGAGAGAGAGGGAGAGGGAGGGACTGGGTTCAGATTAACCACTCACTAGACTGTGAACTCCTTTGAGGCAGGAATTTGATGGGTGGTGTCAGGGGCTGGCAGCCCTCTGTGAAACACTTCAAAGGATATTTGTGTGTGTGTGTGTGTGTGTGTGTGTTGCCTCCTCCTGGCACTGAGTAGCCTCTCGGGTTGGTCTGGGAATGTGGGGGCAGGAGGAATCTAGCTAGCACTGGAGTTTTAAAGAATGTTCCAGGGAGGGGTAAGAGGCCCAGGGCAGATGTGGGGTAGGCTCAGGAATGAGGAAGTGTCTCTCAAGACTGTGTGTGGTGGTTATAGGGGGCTGAGGCCTAGGCTGAAGTGCCAGGTACTGTTTTGTCTGTGTGCTTCCCAGCTTTCATTAGACCCTCATCCTGAAGGAAGTGTGGCTGAGGGGGGTGTGACTCAGCCACTAGCTCTGCCCTGCTGGGACTCTTCTCAGCCCAGCTGGAGAAGGAGAGGGAGCTCTTGGGGTGGGCAGGACACAACCTCCAAAGTTGGGGATGGGTGGCAGGGGCTGTAGCAGGATGGAGAGTAGGGTGCAGAGGGGGATGAAGGACTGAGGAAGCAGCTTGAGGGATAGGGAGCCTCCTTGTGAGCTTAGGGGTCTCTACCTGAAAAGACAAAGCAGGAAGAACATTTCATCCCTACCCTCCTCCACCTTGGATGCTCCTAAAGGACCAGTGGGCTCACTGCATGGAGCCAGAGGTGGGCTAAAGGCTGGTCAAGTGAGTCTGGGAAAACCGGAAGTCCGGGAGCATTCCGAGGAGCCTGAGCACACTACCACGGGTTACCACAGAGGCCAGATTTAGTTGATTTCCTTCTGAGGCACAGCCTAGTGGATCTGTAAGCAGGAAAATGAGGCAGAGTGGGGAGGAACGTCTGGATGTGAATGGGAAACCGGACACACATATGTGCATGCAAATGTGTTCAGTTCACAGACTGCATTCATATATACTCACACTGGTGTGTCTAGGGGTGTTAGGGCACAGTAGGGTACACAAGCATCCCAGGAACCCATACATTAGTTTGAGGAGGGGGTGAAGCAAGCCCTCTGAACTTGGATGGTGGGGAGGGTGCAGTTACTGAAACCTGAAAACTGGTGCATCCCAGTAAGGATCATCTCCTGGCCAGGTTACTCAAGAACTGAGCTGAGCCTTTCTGCCCGGAGCAGTTGGGCCCGGAAAGAGAGTCCTAGACCGCCTAGGGCTTCCCGGTCAGTGGGTGAGGGGTTTCAACTTTCTCAACAGGAGCTGTAGGTTGTCAGGCACTTCCTCTTGTAGCACTTGGCTTTCCTGCTGGCCTCGGGAATCTAGGTATTCACTCCCCAGGCCTGCTTCAGGAAGCTTTCCCCTGCCAATTGTAAGGTGGTCTCTGCGGTCCAGAGATTTCTGGGCTGTGGGTATCTTGGGCAACTTGCCTGAGGTGTGGTTGTCTCACGATGGCGTCTCGGCCTCCTGCAGAAACTTCCTGGGTGGACGGGGAGCCTTGGGCGGCTGCTGGGGGCGGCGCGAGGGCAGAAGGCAGGCGGACAGGAGGGCCCTGGCGGCAGAGGAAGGTGGCCAGCGGCCAGCCCCGCCCTGTCCCCACCTGTGTGCGCTCAGCCTCCGCCCCGCAGGGAGCGATAAAAGGTCGCAGACCGCCTGAGGTCAGGGAGTTCGCGCAGGTCCTTGCCAGCCGCGTCTAGCCGCTATGTCCATCCACTTTAGCTCTCGCTCCACTGCCTACCCTGGCCGCGGGGCTCAGGTGCGCCTGAGCTCGGGCCAAGCTGGCTTCGGCAGCAGGAGCCTCTATGGCCTGGGCTCATCCAGGCCTCGTGTGGCCGTGCGCTCAGCTTATGGGGGCCCGGTGGGCGCCGGCATCCGGGAGATCACCATCAATCAGAGCTTGCTGGCGCCGCTCAGTGTGGACATCGACCCCACCATACAGCAGGTGCGCCAGGAGGAGCGGGAGCAGATCAAGACCCTCAACAACAAATTCGCCTCCTTCATCGACAAGGTGAGGCCGATGTGACCCAGCCCCAGTCATACCCTAGCGGTTCTTTCCGGCCACGCCCTGCTCTGGGAGGCTGGTGTGGGTCTCTTTCCTCTTGGTTCTTCCGTGGGCTCTTTGTAGTACCTCTCCTTACACCCTCCCTTTAGTCTCTAAGCTCATTTCCTCCTACAACTGGCCTTGGGCATCTCCCTTTCCTCAACGACTCAAGGATTGTCCCCCACGTTCTCCCCAGCTTCCTTAGTTGACTGAGATCTCTGGGGCTTTGGAGCTGCGTTGTTACAGGTGTGAGGCTGGGAGCTCTGGAGGCCAAAGCCAGCCGTTAGTTCTTTGCTGTCTGGGTCTCTTTCCCTGGGAGGAGGTTGTGGGGAGTCAGGGATGGGGTGGGGATGACTCTTCCTTTCCCGATGGGAGAATGAAGTATCTGAGGTAGATGCTGAGAATCAAGGCCTGGCGGAGGGCGGCTCCCGCCCCACTTGCCTGCAGCTCCCACCCCGCTTGGGAGTGGGGAGTGCTGTTCCTCTACCTTTCATTGTTGGTAGGGGGTGAGGTTGTTACTTACCTCTGCCTTTGCAGATGGCTCTGTGGAAGACAGGGACTCGGTTGAGGGACCCTTTGGAAGGTATGCTCCCTGGCTGGCCATTCTGGCCATTCATGGGCTTCTAGGGATGAGAGGCAGATTTGGGTCTCATAGAAGGATGCTCAGGAGACCTGAGGCCTGCAGTCCTGCCTGGCCCTCTGGCCAGGACCCAATCCCCTGCTTCAGTGTCTCCCTTCCAGTCCTCCCGCCTGTACTGTTCTACCCCAGAAGTCCCCGCCCCCAGGCTGCTCTAGCCGTGCTTCCTGCCTTGATGCTGGGCTGGACAGTTCTAATCCAGCTCCTGGTTCCTCAGGCTGTTGGTTTCAAGGCTGCTTCTCTTGCCTCCCACCTTCAGGCTGAGGAAAGACAAAGGAGAGAAGATACAGAGGAAGAAAGAAAAATTCCAGTGTAGAAGGAGGGGGTCAGTCCAGTCAGTCCCCTAATACCCTCTCAGGGGCTATTTATAGGGGAGGTAGAGAATATCACTGAAGCAGTATTGGCTAGAAACCCTGTACATCACCAAACCAAGCTCACCTACTCCACCGCTTACACTTGAAATAGGATCCTAGGGATGAGTGGGGAGTGCTGGACACTAACTGGTGGGCACATGGGCTCTGCTGCAGAGTGTTCTGGACTTTTCGACATCTATGGCGGTACAGTCTGGCCCCTCAGGCGCCTCCTCTTTCATACTCCCCCCACCCCAGGTGCGCTTCCTGGAACAGCAGAACAAGATGCTGGAGACCAAGTGGGCGCTGCTGCAGGAACAGAAGTCATCCAAGAGCAGCCAGCTTCCCCGCATCTTCGAAGCCCAGATTGCTGGGCTGCGGCAGCAGCTGGAGGCACTGCAGCTGGATGGGGGCCGCCTGGAGGTGGAACTGCGGAGCATGCAGGATGTGGTGGAAGATTTCAAGAATAAGTAATTACGGTGCCTCTTGCTGGGACAGGGTGCCTCTCACACCCTGCACTCTGCACGTGTCCCTGGTTCGGGGGCCAGAGTGCATGGCTGCTCAGCATGGGAACAGTCTGAGCTATGGCCTTGGCTGACACAGTCCCTGCCTCACCTCTCCTTCTTGCCCCCAGGGGCTGTCGCTGGGACATTCTGGTCATTTTTCCTCCCAGCTTAGTCAGAAATAACTTTGTCCACCTTGACAGTGCGGGTTCCTTTTTTGGTGCCTGACTAAGTCCCTAGGCACCATGAGTAGAAGGTGTCCTATGATAGGAATGCTTCAGAACTTAGAGCCCTCACAGATTATTCTAGAACAGCTTTTCCCCCCTCATTGCAGATGAAGAATTGGGAACCAGACAGTCTATGGGACTTAGTCAAAAATCACACAGCAGGTCACAGGAAACTTGGTCTTGAAGTTGAGTCCCTAATTCCCAGGAGGGGCCAAAGAGCTGACAGGAGAAGGAAAGAAACAGATGGGGTTGATGGTTTTGCATGACACAGCAGGGCTCAGGGCAGACCAGGGATGAAACCACCAGAGACAGGAAGCCTGGGATTTGTGGGCACCTTTGAATGTCCCCGTAACTCTTTTCACTGAACAGAAAGCAAAGCTGGGCCCCACCCTGGCACCCTTGCCCTTGGGCACTGGGGACAGCTAGTGTGCTCTGTGTGTGGTTCAGTGACTAAGAGGGACCAGGCATACCAGCTCTGACTGGAGGAGAACAAACAGGACCTCTGGGGAGTGTCTCCCACCAGCTGCTTCTCTTGGGCAAAGTCAACAGACAATCTCATAGCAGGTGGAACCAGACAGGTGCAGGGCAAGAGGATTCTGGGTAGCCAGCCAGCCCCTGTTGTCAGGCAGTCAGCCCACACCCAGCTCCCCTCACCTCAGAGCAGCCAGCTTCTGTGAGCTTCAGGAAGAAGGTGAATGAGGACCGGGCAGCAGGCACAGGGAAGGGTGCCTTTGGAGTCCAGCTGCCCAGCACCACGGTGGAGCTTCAGAGAGCCTTGCAGATGTAGCTTCTGTGGGACTGAAGTACCACTCTGGATGTGTGAATGTCGGGAGCATGGCTACTGGCTGGCACCCTGCTTTCTACCAAAGCCGTTCAGGCTACCTCCTGCCAGTCTCAGCAGGCAATTCCTGCGTGCTCCTGAGCTCTCAGTTCTTCATCCCCACCTTCCCACCTGTTCTTAAAATTTCCTTTGATTCTCCACATACACACTGGAACAGGCAAACACATACTCTTTCCTTTTGCCCTGCTTGCAGATATCTTCCCAAAGCCTGGGGCTAGCTCCTGCAGAGGAGGAGGGATTTGGGGGAGAAATGCAAGCTCTCCAGGACTTCATGGTCTGTCCTGATTCAACAAGCTTCTTCCCTTTGAGCATCCTCTTCACACCTCAGGGGTGGGCCTACCTAGTGGTCAGGATTGTGCAGTGGTGTCAGCTGTGGGGAGTTAAGCCAGGGATTGTCCCTTTGCAATGTAGTGACCCGGGCAGGTAACCTGCCTCTGTGTTTTCAGCTCTGACATTTACAGTACTGTATTGTGAGGCTGTTGGGAGCGGGGTGTGAGTTATCCCACAGGAAGTGCACACTAGCACAGGTTCCATATACAGCCCCTAAGCATGGCTATGCTTGTTCCCCCCCATCAGTAGCTGCAGCTTTTGGCTTTTAATTCACATACATTTCCTGACCCCCTTCCCTTCATGCTGAGACTTTAGAACCTTGGGACTATCTGCATGGAGGTGAGAGAAATTATGTTTTGTAGCCCTGATCCCTGCCTCTGAGGTAGGTCACTGAGGTGAGTGTTGTGTGTATGTTTGGAGGCTAAGCTGTGTGGCACCACCCCTTCCCTGCTGCAGGTATGAAGAGGAGATCAACAGGCGCACGGCTGCTGAGAATGAGTTTGTGTTGCTGAAGAAGGTGAGGAGCAGAGGTGCTGGGGGGGGGGCTGTCTCACCATCAGATGGGACCCAGGCTTTTACCACAGGGCTAGGTCTGTGGTGGAGGCAAGAGATTAGAAGCTTGGGGAAGTCTCAAAACCACACTAGAGCAGTACAGCTTGTGTTCACATGCTGTGTTCATGTGTGCTTGTATGTGTCTTCGTGTGAGTGTGTATGTATGTGTATACCTCTGCAAGTGTGTGTATGTGTCTTTTTGTGTATGTATGTGTATATGTGTGTGAGTGTGTGTTGTATATGTATGTATGCATACATATCTCTGGTGACTGAATAGAGTTGTTTCCAGACCTTTAGGATTAGAACTAAGTCCAGAAGATGGAAGTTTGATAGGGAGGTCTGAGGCTCACAAAAGGAAGTGTCTGCTGCGGGTCAGCACATTTGACTGCAGACCCTATGGCTCCTGGGTGGCCTCAGATGTTTCCAGAGTGAACAATGAACTATCTTGAAGTAGGATGAGCTCTTTGACCCTGGAGATGTGCCAGTGGCTTTTGGAAAGCTGCCAGAGCATCTTTGGGGGATTTGTGCCACCTGCCGGTTAGAATTCTGAGTCCAAACTCTCCTGTCAAGCAGCTCTGGATTCCAGGCCCTGCTGCAGGCAGAGAGGGGCCTTGAAGACTCACTCATGAGTCTTCCAAGGAAGTGTAGGTCTGAGAGTTCGGAGGCTAGTCCTACTTCATTGTCAGCTTGACTGAATTTAGAACCACCCAGGAGTTGGATGTGGTAGTACACACCTTTAATTCCAGTGCTTGGCAGGCACAGGCAGAGGACTGCTGCAAGCTCAAGGCCAGCATGGACGACATAGTGCATGCCAGGCCAGCCAGGGCTACACAGTAAGACCCGCTTTTCAGTTATATCACTATTAATCACTGGTAAGACTGGTGAGGCATACCTTTGAGTGTCTCCAGAGAGGGCTGACCGAGTGAGGACTGCCTTGCATGTGGATAGCACATCTGATGGATGGGCTAGGGCTCTGGGCAGAAAGGATAGGGAAAGGGACAGAGACAGACAGACAGATACACACAGAGAGATTGGGAGAGGGAGAGGGAGAGAAAGCGACAGAGACAATAGAGACAGACACGCACACAGAGGGGAAGAGAGATAGAGAGGAAGAGAGAGAACACTAGAGAGAGAAAGAGGGAGAGGGAAGGAGGGAGGGAGAGAAACAGAGAGACAGAAGACAGATACACAGAGACAGACAGACAGACACACACACAGTGAGAGAGAGAGAGAGAGAGAGAACAGAATTCCCTCCTTCTTCTAGTCAGTCATGGCATGAGCTGCTCTGCTCTTTGCTGGGGACTTCTGAGATCTAGAGCTTAAGTCTTTCCACCTTTACTTGTTTCTGTCAAGCATTTTGGTCACAGTGATGTAAATGTACACACAGAGACCCTAGCTCCCACCTGGGCTTTACCTGTGGCTCACCTGCCTTGGTGATTCACCCAGTGAATCAGTAAAGCAGGCCAGCTGGAGTTGCTCATCTTAGTAGGTCAGAAAGGGGTCTGAATGATAGACGCTGTGCTCACATGACATGTACTCATGTGTGCTTACATCACATGTACTCACATCACATGTGCTCACATCACATGTGCTCACATGTGTTCATATGACATGTACTCACATCACATGTGCTCACATGTGTTTACATGACATATGCTCACATGACATGTGTGCTCACATCACATGTGTTCATATGACATGTGCTCACATCACATGTGCTCACATGTGTTCACATCACATGTGCTCACATCCAATGTGCTCACATCACATGTGCTTACATGTGCTCAGAAGTCGTGGCTTTCAGTGCAGATGTGACTTGTTCTAGGTCACACAGTCAGAATCGTGTCCATATCATGAAGCCTTTGGGAGTTGGGCACGTGTTTGGTTTGGATCTCAGGTTCTTTGGGCTGCAGGTGTTGGTCCTGGGGATGCATGGAAATGTCACCCATCCAGCAAGCAACCTGGAGAGCCAGGGTGGAAGTGTCTGGGGAAGCAGGGGCATTTTGTCCTGAAATAGACAGGACTGGCTAACTTGCCATCTTCTCCACTGACCATTTTCTGTCTTGAGGACTTGGTGTCACTCTGTCTTGTCTCCACCCCAGGATGTGGATGCCGCCTACACTAACAAGGTGGAGTTGGAGGCCAAGGCAGATAGTCTGCAGGATGAGATCAACTTCCTCAAGACCCTTCATGAGACAGTGAGTTCCAGGGTGGGTGGCATATCTCCTAGCCTGAGGAAGGGGACAACCATGGATACCATGTGGCATCTAGCCTTTGGAAGGAGGTACGATGGCATCTGACAGGGTACCAAATGCTTCTTTGGCTTCTGGTGAAGCCTTTATGGGATCATCCAGCCTCCATTAGGTCTAGAGCTGGTGTTTACATGCATGTTTGTGTCAGGAGTGGGGGTCTTTAGGCTGTTCATGCAATCAAGCTCAGGATTGGTCTTCCCATCTTTGGCTTGTGTTATGTATATGTAGCTGGCAATGTATATATATATATATGTACATATATATATATATATATATGACAAAGTCTCTTATCATGAAAGTAGTTCATATTCATTGCAAATGATAAGGAAAAGCAAGTCATAAAATTGAAACCAAATTAATAAACCATGTCTGTATTTACCTTTTTTGGATTGCTGTGCACCTATATGTGCGCACACACTCAGACTTGTGTCCACACATGTTTTGAGATAGAATCTGATTGTTTTACCCAGACTGACCTTGAACTCATCATATAGCCTACACTGGCCTCAAACATAGGATCCTCTAGCCTGAACCTCCTCAGGGCTGGGATTAGAGATGTGAGCCACCAGGACTGGCTGTAATATGTACTCTAAGAAAATCAGTCCTGTGCTCTTTCAGGTGATGGTATACCATACACATGCTCGAGTCCTGTGCTCTTTCAGGTGATGGTATACCACACATATGCTCGCCTGCCTGTAAACACAGCTGTACTCCAGTTTCCAAGGCTGCAGAATGTGCCTTCACATGGTGGAATAAGAATGGTTTCAGTATCCTCACTGGCTCCTGTCATGTTAGATTGTATCCTGAGGGGACAACATTGTCTCTTTATCTCCTACCAGACTCTGATATTGAGAAGCTAGCAACCAGGGTGGGCAGAACTATGTGACATGTGCTGGGTTCGTGCCCCTCACTGCCCACTCCAGGTTGGGTAGGTTCCACTGTGGTCTGGGAACAGGGATAGATCATGTCCCAGGCATGCAGCCCAATGTCCTGTCTGGTCCCTGCAGGAGTTAGCAGAGCTGCAGTCGCAGATCTCAGACACATCTGTGGTGCTGTCCATGGACAACAGCCGCTCCCTGGACTTGGATAGCATCATTGCTGACGTCAAAGCCCAGTATGAGGAGATGGCCAACCACAGCCGGGCAGAGGCTGAAGCCTGGTACCAGACCAAGGTGTGTGGCTGCCTGGAGCATCTTTCCTCCTTCTGCTAGGCACTGGGTGGCTGCTGCCTTTCTCCTCGCCTTGTCTCCAGCCTTCAGGACCTGGCGGACACCAGTGGCTAAGGCCGTGGTAGACTCTGAGTTGAGAATGAAGAAGGTGGCAAGGCTAGCCCCTGCCTTAGGTGAGAGCTCAGACTGAAGGGGCACAGGAAGAGGAACAAGGCACACATTGATGGATGACATTTGGTTTCATAGTGAGGACCAGGCAGGGTACACTAGGTGGAGTGTTAAATGGCCTGTCACCTCCACACACTTAATCCACAGAACAGCTCTTTTATGTGTGCAACACTATAACCATCTTTCTAAACACGAGGAAGCAGGCACAGAGAGGCTGAGCGAGCTTCCAGCTCTACATGGCTAGTTTGTGGAAGAACAAGGGACTACTAGATCCTGAAGTCCAGTGTTCCAGGCCCAGGAGACAGAGTCAGAATAGCCGAGAGCACTCTGCTAAAGTAATGGGAGAGACACTGGAGGAAGCCAGAAGTTTGAAGGGAACATAGGGCATGGATCCCCATAGCATGCACCGGTAAAAACACTGGCTTGGACCCATGTTCTCAGATTCTGACTAGGAGGGGTCAGACTGTCCTGTAATGTGATCTTTGGGGGTGTGGGGTGTGGATATGGGTAGGGTTGGGTGGCAGTGGTGGCTGGGAAGCAACACCCTTTCTTGGGAATGAGGGCTAGGAAGGGCTTTCTGTGCATGGGGAGAGGACCCAGTGGCTGGCAGTGATGGTTCACCCTGCTATAACAGTATTCTCGGCCTTTCAGTTTGAGACACTCCAGGCCCAGGCTGGGAAGCACGGGGATGACCTCCGCAACACCCGGAATGAGATTGCAGAGATGAACCGCTCCATCCAGAGGCTGCAGGCAGAGATCGACACCTTGAAGAATCAGGTGGGAACGAGGTGCTGCCTCATTCCATCCTACTGCGAGTAGGAGGCAGCTAGCGAGGTCAGGGTCAGAGTGAGACTGGGAGGCCTGGGTGCAGGTAGGTGCAGCTCACATCTCAGGTCCTTAGTGAGACCTTCAGGTGGAGTGATGTTGGCCAGACCCTGGCTTAGGGCTGAACCTGGTAAGAGTCATGCTTGGGCATGGAGCCTGTGGAAGGGACCTCGGGCTGCCTGCCAAAGATGAACCACTATGACTGAGCACTCTGCCCCTAGCTCACAGCACATCCAATCATAATATCCATACATATCCCACCCCGTCTTCACTCTGGACAAGGCCCCTCCTCCCTTTGCTCAGGCTATGCTAGCCTGCTTCCTGAATCTTGCTTTTACTAAACATTCATGCTCCAAGGCCTTTCAGTCCAGTTGGAATATGATTCTCCTGGCCCTGCCTATGGCCGGTTGCTTTCTCATCCCTGGGGTTTAGGACCAGAGTCCTCTTGTGGAGCTTGTCTTCCTTAAACACCCAGCATCACACCAACGTCCCATCTGAAGTTCTTTGAAGCACCTCCCACTACCTGGAGGGTTTGAGGTCATTATTAAGGTATTGGCAGTTTTCACTTGGCTGGAATTGCATACTCCTTGAGAGCAGAAGCCATCTGTCTGTCTGGCTCACTGGGACCATCTTCTGGAACCTGGAAGGCTCAGAGCAGAGGCTGAGAGCACAGGAACTTGGTTGGAAGTTGGAACTGGGGTGAGGGGATGTTGGTGAGGGAAGGGCTCCCCTTTGCCCTGGCGGAGATGCTTAGGACAGTTCAGCCTGAGCAGGTGTCTGCGGCGGGTGTGTGTGTGTGTGTGTGTGTGTGTGTGTGTGTGTGTGTGTGTGCCTGAGCAGGTGTCTGCGATGCGGGTGAGCAGGTGATGCCTGCAGCAGACTTATTTCACTGAACTGCGGTAGGGATCTAGGGATGATTTATCCAGAAGTCCCTGAGCCCCATAGGCTTGTTTATAGACAAGGGTGGCAGCTCAGAGGCAGCGCAATGAGTAGCCCCACACTGAGACAGTCCACACTCTTGGCCAGGACGGGAGGTTCAGAAGAATGGGGGTGCTTTCTTAAACCTTGTCATCTTCCCCACACCCATATGCTTTCATGTGCACTTAGTCAGACGGCTATTGCAACTGTGGGCCTCAAGGGGCCGGGAAGGGTCTCTGGAAGCAGTGGGTTGGCCCTGGCCCAGGGGACGTTATTATGAGAGGAATCCACTGAGCAGTGCCCATGGAGTGGAGAGACAGAGACTACAGCTGAGAGAAGACCCTAGGGTGGAGAGGGGTCTTTGAGGAGGGTGGAGAAGTTCTTGGCTGGGGTGTAGGGATGGGAGGGTGAGACCGCTCTTGTTAGTGGCTGTGTTAGCCAGCTATCTACCCATGTGGAAAAAATGCCTGAGAACCAACTTAGAGGAGAAAAAGAGTTATTTTGGTTCATGGTGTTAGTGCTTGATTGCTAAGCATAATCACATTGAGTGGGTGGCTCTGCAGCACATCATGGCGTGTATGTATGTGTGGACAGAGAGAAGGATCAGGGTTCCTCACATCCCTTCATGGACACATCACCAGTGACCGCAGTTCTGTCCACCAGGGCTGTCCTCTAAAGGTCCTTCCCCCATAAACACCATCAGATGGGACCCGACCTTCAACACATGGGATTCTGTGACACAATCAAGACCCAAACTCCAGAAGCACCCAAAGCAGGGGCAGCCGCAATGCTCATGGCTGACCCCAGCCCATGGGAGCTGTGTCACCCTGCCCCAACCTACAGGATACAGTCTCAGATCCAAGCCTTTTATTTGGACTATTCACACATGCTTCCTATTTTATCTTGTTTTTTTTTTAATATGTTTTAATTAAAATGTAATTACACCGCTGGGCAGTGGTGGCTCACGCCTTTAATCCCAGCACTTGGGAGGCAGAGGCAGGTGGATCTCTGAGTTTGAGGCCAGCCTGGTCTACAGAGTGAGTTCCAGGACAGCCAGGGATACACAGAGAAACCCTGTCTCAAAAAACCAAAAAAAAAAAAAAAAAAAAAAAAAAAAAAAAAAGTAATTACATCACTTCCTCCTTCCAATGTCTCCCCGTTTTAAAGATGGCATCTGGCTCTTGTTATCTGCTGGCATCTGTGACCCAACCAGGATCCCATGGCCTCTGTGTGCTGCTGAGGGGTGGGCAGGCGCTAGGGTTTGTAAACTATAGAAATACTGATTGAGAATGTACTGTGGTCTAGGTATCATGCTAAGACTTTTTGTGTCTTTTTTTTTTTTAAAAGGACTTTAAAAATTATAATTAGGCTCATATTTATCTGCTTTATTTCATGTGTATGAGGGTCATATTTATCTTACAAGTACATATGTTTAGCACACGCGTCCTGGGACCGGCCTTTTGGACAGTTGTAAATGTCCATGTGGGTGCTGAGAATTGAACCTGGGTCCTCTGCAAGAGCAGCAGGTCCTCTTAACCATTGAGGCATCTCTCTAGCCTGACTTGTGTGTCTTAGCTTATCTTCACTGTAACCCTATGAAAGAGATACTGTAACCATTACTATTTTAGAAAGAGGAGACTTTGGCTTGAAGGGGTTAATTCACCCAAGGCTACATCACTAGAACTGGCAGAGCCAGCACCAGACCCTAAGCATCCTGGGGTCTAACCTTCAGCATTCCCTGGTATTTGGAGGAGTGGGCAGGGACAGTAAAGCCATCCTCAGCAAGATGGGCAGGTGCTTGCAGCAGGATGGGTTGGTGAGAAGGCAGTGGTCAGTTGGCTTCTCATCTCACGGCTTCACTATTGCCCACAGCGTGCCAAGTTAGAGTCCAGCATTGCGGAGGCTGAGGAACAAGGGGAGCTGGCACTCACGGATGCTCGTGCCAAGCAGGGGGAGCTGGAGGCTGTTCTGCAGAAGGCCAAGCAGGACATGGCCCGGCAGCTTCGAGAGTACCAGGAACTCCTGAATGTCAAGCTGACGCTGGATATTGAGATTGCCACCTACCGCAAGCTACTGGAGGGCGAGGAGAGCCGGTGAGAGATACAAGCTAGGCAGGAAGTCCTGGGGGTCAGTGAGGTCTATCCCTGTTATTGATAGATCTACAGGCATCTCCTAGGTGCCCCTCCTCTGCAGGGCATAGGGTGAGAGGGACAGGGTGCCCAAAACTTATGATTGCTTCTTAGCCCTGTAGAAAATGTTCTCCTAGAACAGTGGTTCTCAATCTTCCTAAAGCCGTGACCTTTGAACACAGTTTCTAATGTCGTGGTGACCCCAACCATAAAACTACTTTCATTGCTACTTTATAACTGTAATTTTGCTACTGTTATGAATCATAATGTGAATATCTGATATGCAGGATACCTCATATGTGACCCCTGGGCATGGGTGCTTTGACTCCCAAAAGTTTATGACCCACAGGTTAAGAACCACTGTTCTAGAAGGAAAGGTCCTGTGTTAAGTCCCTTCCCACACGGGGCCATTCGCAGGGCTTTTAAAAAATAGTTTATTTCTTGGTACATGTATGTGTAAATGTGTGTTTGGTGTATGTGTCTGGTGTATGCACACATGTGTGTGCACAGGTTCCCACATCCAAGCTGATGCTTGGAGGCCAGAGGAGGATGTCAGTGCCCTGCCCATGCCTGCCTTATTTTGAGAGAGGTTCTCTTACTGAACCTGGAGCTTGGCTCGTGGCTAGCTGTAGCTGTCTAGCAGCGTGGATTAACAGGTTTACCTGAAAGAGGGGCTGGAAATGAAGAGGACAGGGTGTAAGAGATGGAGAAAGCCAAGACAAAAGTTTCTGATCAAGGCTCAAAGTTTAATAGTCAGCACGGCATTTATCTAGGGGAAGCCCACGGGCTCATCCTTTGTTTCAGCTGGATTGAGTTGCTAAGCAAGCTCAGCAGGCAGTCTGCTCCTGCAGGAAATTCACTCCACCTGGGTCGTTAAGGTCCCAGCCCCGCAAGCACTTAAGGTCTATTTAGCCTGCTCAAGGTTTGGGCAAGGGCACAGCTAGCCAGCCCCCAAGGTCCTCCTATCTCCCAACTGCTCCCTCAGAGCACTGCGGTTACAAGGATGTGGGTGGCCACACCAGGCTTTTCATTTCTGAGGATTCAGATTCAGGTCCTTGTGCTTGTTCAGCAAATGCTCTTACTCACTGAACTGTCTCCTCAGCTCCTAGCTGGGCTCTCTTATTTGGTTTTCAGCATGTATTCAGGAAGGCAGGTCAGGAGCTTTGCCTCCAGGGTCTACAGAGAGACAAGCTGTGGTTCAATTAACCGAGTGACTGAGGAGTATGCAGTTGAGGCTTGCTGATTCCTGGACATGGACATCCACAGGGCACCCACAGGGATAGGCTGCTTTTCCTGGCTAACTGGGCTATCCACGTGGCACTCGGTGCTGGGAAGATTTCCTCTGTCCCCAGAGCTGTTTGCACAGTCACTTGCAGTGATAGCAGGGGATGGCAGGGGCTGGGCTGGCTTCTGGCAGGACAGAACACTTCAGTCTGAGGCTGGTTTTGTTCTTACTCCTGCAGTGGTTGATTGCTTCTGCTGACATACGAGGCTGTGCCCTGGGGATGGTTAGAATTTGGAGAGGCAAAGGAATGGGAGTAGACTTGTTAGTCTTCACTTGTTAGAACCCAGCATAGAGTCAGATAATATGTAAGCCATGTTTCTGCCCTCAGGGAGGAAGTATATACACTGTGGAGATAAACACCTGCAAAGGGAGAGTGTTTATAGACCAGGAACATGCACTTCAACATTTATTATTATTATTATTATTATTATTATTATTATTATTATTATTATTATTATTATTATTAAGTATTTATTTGCTTGTAGTTAAAAAATCCTAATTAAAAAAAATTTAGTGTGTGTGTGTGAAGGTCAGAAAACAACTTTTGGGAGTAGATTCTCTCCCTCTACCATGTGATTGAACTTAGGTTGTCAGGCTTGCTCTCTTACCTGCAGAGCTGTCTCCTTGGCCCTGGGAACTTTCTTTTTTTGTTTTTTTTAAATACTAAGTTTAATAGGGGAATTTTTCCTTCCCTGAGCATTATTCTTGAGCTGTATGTGTGTAGGTGAGGATGGATAGAATAGATAGGAAGGTAGGAGTGTGTTGGGGCAGAAAACCTAGGTGGTAGGAGGAGGGGGGAACATGGTTAAGAGTGCAGGTCAGATGTGGAACAGGGTTTGTGTACCCTAGTCAGTATAATTAATTACACTATTTATAAGTACTTTTATTTACCTCCCTAGCTTCTTGTGGGAAGAGGAACTAAACCTCAGAGACCCCTGGCAGGCAAGCTGACTGCCACCTAGGCAGCTGCATCTGAGACACCTCTCTGAACCTTCTTTTTACTCATACAGGGCCCCATTCTTGATTTTTCCTGTTTTAAATCCCTCAACCCCTCAGTTATTCCTGGGCACATCAGGGACTGTGTGGCTCTGAAGCTTTCCCCATTGTTACAAGTTTGTATTCTTTGAGATACAATATTGAAATATAGTCACAATATCAACACGTAGAGTTAGAAAAGAAAAATCAAATCAGTCACTCTAGCTTGGACATTAGGTCTGTTCCCGCTGAGCCCTTTAGACAGTACACTGGACATTCTGGCATGGAATCGCTGCTTGACGGTGTCCTGACCTTGACTGCTCCAACTTCCAGCAATTTCTACCGTTTGATCCAGCATCCTGGAAGAGTCCAGAAAACCTGTCTCTTCTTCCCTCCTCAGTTTGAGCTGCTGAGGCCAATCAGTCCTCACAGCCCCCCTGCCATCAACATAAGGTGTCTCTTACCCAAACCAAGCAAACTGAACCCCAAGGCCAAGAGCTTGGTGACAATGGGACTCTGAGTCACCAAACCAACACACCCAGCTGTCTCAGACAGATTTTTAATTTCCACTGCAATACCTGTTTCAGGCCCACGGGCTTCTGAAAGCCACCCCACCTGCCCCCACCCTCGCAGTCCTGGCTGGGGCTGAAGTTAGTCAACAATTCATTAATTATCTCAGCACCTATTAAGTAATTGTTAATTCCAGGCCTCATGCTAGGGGCTGGACACAGGAGTCTGCAGGCAACAGCCCATTTTGAGAGCTGGTGAGGTAGGGCAGAGCCGCTCACAAACAATAAGCATGACAACTGTTTCCCAAGCCCTAGGTGCTCAGGGCTTGTAGGGAAATTGAGTGCAGTGTATCAATCTTCACAAATAGACTGGCCACCTTAGTTCTGGAGGTAGGACCAATGAAGAGGCCAGACATGAAAGGACTTTGGTACATGTCATGTAGTTGGCTGGGAGAGGGGTTTCTCAGGTATTTTCAAACAAGGCTAAAGGCAAGCTGGGAACAAGGAATGAAGGATGAATATTCTGCTTGGGGGCTGGAAGCTGGTGGCCAGCCGTGCTAGCACTGAGGTAAGAGCCGCTTTCACAGATCTGTCCTCTGCTCCACAGGTTGTCTGGAGATGGAGTGGGACCTGTGAACATCTGTAAGTTCTTGGCCACACCCTGAACTGTGTAGACTTAGCTGGGTCTCTAGCAGGGTAGACTGGCCCAAAGGCCTGGCTTATGTGGCTGGGAGCCCCGTCCCCCAACTCCATACACAGTTATGTAGATTCCACCCAGCTTGGTGGTCCAGAGCAAGACAGCAGGGGTGGGGTAGTGGGAAGCCGGGTGAGAGAAGGCTTTGATGAGCTCAGGTGGAGGGGCCCCTGTCACTATTGGAAGTCTCTTTTGGGCTGCTGGGTGCTGGCTGTTAGCGAGGGGAGGCAGATCGAGGAAAGGAGCAGCTGTGATGGGAAGGTGGGTATGGGAAAGGGTGGGTTCCCTGGGTAGGGGAGTGTGTACTAACAGATCCTCTCCTCTTCCAGCTGTCGTGAATTCCACTGCGGGCAATGGCAGCAAGCTTATCTTCGGGGGAACCATGGGAAGCAACGCTCTGAGCTTTAGTGGGGGACCTGGAGCCCTCAGGGCCTATTCCATCAAGACCACATCTACCACCCACAGGGGCACCCACAACTGAGCACATACAACCAAGCTGTGGGCTTGGAGAGACCCCATACCCTTTTGTCTACACATAGAAAAGACCCCTCCTGCCTCATGTCCCTGCCCTGAGCCTGGAAGATGGTCTGAAACTGCTATTGGCTTTAATAAAGGGCCTCTCTGAGAGAGCTGCATCGGCTAGCTAGGAGTGGTGCTCACAGGGAGCGGAGGGTGTAGTGTACTCAGGACTGGGGTTCAGACTGGCATGGGTATGGCTTTAAGGTGCTGGACCCTCATCCATGGTGCCACTTTGGCCCCTGTCCAGGCTGGGGCTGGCTCCAGTGCCTCTCCTGAGATCACTTAACATGGCCACTGGGTACAGGAGGTTGTGGTAACAGATGGGTATTGAAGACCTTTTCCCTCTCAGGGAGGGCCTACTTGCACCCCCATACCCTCTGTTGCCTGCCTGTGGTCTTGAAGTGAGATCACACACACTCAGATTTCCTAGGCCCTGGACTTTGGTGGCCCAGCAAACTCCCCAAGACACCCACAGTCAGCCACTCCTGGGGCCTGTGATTTTGTGTTCTGATACTTACAAGAGGTTCTCTGCATCTGAGATTCTCTGGGGATGATGGTCATGGAGGGAGATCTGGTTATAAGAGAGGTTCCAGAGCCTAGGTTCTGTGTGTGTGTGTGTGTGTGTGTGTGTGTGTGTGTGTGTGTCTGTGCAGCGGGAGGGTTTGTACCTGGATCCTTGGATGGAGCAATGGCTGTGTCTAGACCCCTAGAAAGGGAGGAGGGAACCTCTGTGCTGGGGCTTCCAAATGTCTGGTCTCTGATGCAGCGGTTTGCATGTCTGTGTAGTAAGGGTTTTATGCCAGGGCAGAGTGTGTCTGAGGGACTCTGGGGAGCTAACTGGAGGTCTCTGAGTATGAGGCCTGCAGGGTAGGGGTGGAAGCAGCCTAAAGTGTTTTTAATAAAAATCCTCTGTGAGTGAGCTTCATTGGCTAGGCAGGTGTGGGTGGGCACAGGGAACAGAGGATGGGGACATCACCAGGGACCTGTTGATGTCTGAGGAGTCTATGTATTTAACCCCACAGGAAGGAGTATTGAACTTGGGTGTGGTGTGGGGCAGAGCATGTAGGAAGTGGATCACTGGTGTCTTAGCAGTTCCTAGTGGTGAGGTCCTAACTCATCGAGGGTATAGGAGTCTTAGGTCCTTTTCCTGGGGGGTGGAGGGGTGGGTACAGTCCAACCCTCAGAGCCTTTGTGGTTCTGTGAGTTTGGGGGCTCCCAGCTCATCCCCCGTGCCTTGAGGATTATGCTGTGCAGAGTGGGTAGGTACCCAGAGACAATCCTCCTCCCTCCCTAGCTCATGGTCCTAAAACAGGAAACCTGGGCACAAGGCCGAGCGGGGGTGGGGGAGTGGGGAGAGGCATGGTTAACAGAGCAGGAGCTTTGTTAGAAGGGAAAAGCTCAAACACAGGAAGCAGAGGGAGCCCATGTAGCTGAAGCTGGCCCCTGGGAAGCTGGGATGTGGTCCATCATCCCAGCTAAGATTGGATGAGGTGGGTAGGGTTCACAATCCTGGAGCCAATTAGTTCAACAGAAGCCAAAAGGCCCAAGTCCCCATGGCATCCTGACTCAGAACTGCCCCTTTGCCCAGAACAGTGAGGAAACTGGCCATTTAGACACACCCTCCCTTGTTTATACTGCTCTCAACATTCTTACCTTCCAAGCTCCTACAGAATAGCCCATTAAGCTCTCAACACTCAATGGCTTTTCTAGCTTAAAGTTAAGGTTAAGAGTCACCCAGGTGGTACATTATTGGATCACGGAGAACAACCTGAGGCTTGGTACTGTGTGACAGGGCTGGGGTCTCTCAAGAGAGCCGGGGAGAGGCTATTGGTGGAAGTGCAGCTCAGCTGTAGCAAGAGAGCACAGCGTTTTGCCTATACCATAGGACGACCACCAAGACAGCAGCAGAAACGGAATAGAGCCAGGTGGTGCTTAGAATCCAAGCTGTGTGTGCTATGGTAGAGCCAGAGAATTGACCCAGGCTCTTTGGAGGAGCCCCTAGCTCATGGGCGTATGTATCCCAGTCCTTGGGCATTGAGTTATGTACACGGTTGAAGTTTGGTTTTGCATTGAATTGATTATGACTGTTCCCTGGTTCTTCTCTCTTGAAATAAGAAAGTATTTAACTTAATTTTTATTTTATAGAAGCCCACAGTTGATAGAATTTCAATTTCAAAGAAGACTTTGGGTTTTTAAAAGAGAAGTTTTAAAGCTACTTGAATTTGTAGGATGGTGGGATGCTTTAAGTTTGTAAAATGTTTTATACTGTGATGTTTAGATTAATGTGTGACAGGGAGGTGGGAGAAAGAAAGGAAAGCTTGTGGCTTTAACAGTGACATGTTTGAATGCCAAGATGACAAGGGGCTAGTTAGTTGTGCTAGGCAGTTTTACATCAATGTGACACAAGCTAGAGTCATTGAAGAGGAGGGAGCCTCAAGTAACAAAATGCCTGCTGTAGGTTCAGGTTGTAGGTTAGGTTCAGGCTGTAGGTTAGGTTCAGGCTGTAGGTTCAGGCTGTAGGTTAGGTTCAGGCTGTAGGTTCAGGCTGTAGGTTAGGTTCAGGCTGTAGGTTCAGGCTGTAGGTTAGGGTTCAGGCTGTAGGTTCAGGCTGTAGGTTCAGGCTGTAGGTTAGGTTTAGGCTGTAGGTTAGGTTCAGGCTGTAGGTTCAGGCTGTAGGTTAGGTTCAGGCTGTAGGTTCAGGCTGTAGGTTAGGTTCAGGCTGTAGGTTCAGGCTGTAGGTTAGGTTCAGGCTGTAGGTTCAGGTTGTAGGTTAGGTTCAGGCTGTAGGTTCAGGCTGTAGGTTCAGGCTGTAGGTTCAGGCTGTAGGGTATTTTTTTGTTTTTTTGTTTTTGTTTTTTGTTTTGCTTTTTTTTTTTTTGAGACAGGGTTTCTCCGTGTAGCCCTGGCTGTCCTGGAACTCACTCTGTAGAACAGGCTGGCCTCAAACTCAGAAATCTGCCTGCCTCTGCCTCCCAAGTGCTGGGATTAAAGGTGTGCAACACCACTGCCCAGTGGGCATTTTCTTAATTAGTGATAGATTGGGGAGGGCCCAGCCCATCGTGGTCCTGGGTTCTATAAGAAAGTAGGCTGAGCAAGCCATGGGAAGCAAGCCAGTAAGCAGCACCCATCCATGGCCTCTGCATCAACTGGTACCCTGTGAAGAGTGCTTGTAGTGGCATCCTTCAGTGATGAACAGTGATATGGAAGCACAAGACAAATTAAACCTTTCCTCATCAGTCAAGGTGTTTCATCAAGGTCACAGTAACCCTGATTAGGACAACAAGATGGTTTATTTTTTGTGGGGGATGGGCTATAAAGGGAACTAGAGTTATGCTCCAGGCTGGCAGGGAGAGGGGAAGATGAGTGGATCAGGCTGTGGGAATGAACAGGAAAAGGGGGAGTCACGGGAGGATGACTGGATAAGCCCCTTGGGGCTGACCTAAGATTAGCTGGCTGGTGCAAACACAGGGGTGAGATACTGACACAAAATATCACATGCCCTTGCGTCGAAACAGCATTTATTGAAACATAGATGGGGTCAACCCAGAAGGTGAGGCACCCACAGACAGAAAGTGGCCACAGAC
>NW_022196893.1:32857682-32875281 GCF_008632895.1 Mastomys coucha
ATCAGTGAGGGCGGCCTCTCCCTGCTGCTCGGACTGGGTCACGGCAGACTCCAGCTTGGTGTTCTGGGAGGCAGGGAGGGTTTTTAAAGTCTCCTGTTATCTATGTTCAAGGTCCAGAATTCACTGTTGAAGTCACTATTTTCAGGAAACGCTGGTACTGTGTTTTTAATTCTGGACATTGGCCTACCTGT
This sequence comes from Mastomys coucha, assembly GCF_008632895.1. NCBI lineage: Eukaryota > Metazoa > Chordata > Mammalia > Rodentia > Muridae > Mastomys > Mastomys coucha. The sequence goes on from NW_022196893.1 coordinate 32,857,874, forward strand.
GCAGATTCCTGGCTTCTTTGGAAATGCCAGGAGTTCTGACCTTGCTAACCCTGCCTGCCCTTGTTGCCTGTTTCTGTTGGATCTGGTTAGTATTGCTCTTCGTGTTTTAAAATTGGCCACAGTCTCGTGCTTAGGATTATCTGTTGCTCATAATCATCAGCTTCTGTTTGCCTGAGTATGTGTCTGTTGACCTAGGATGATGGGCTGGAGAGGTTAAACTGTTCATCCAAATCCCATGACTTGTGGGTGCTAGGACTGGGTTTACAATCTAGTTAGTTCTCTCATTTCCATTCTGGCCCTGAGACCAGAAAATTCCCTGCACCTGTCCACTGGGCTCCATCCCCATTCAGCAGCAATGGAAGCATTTTTAGGAGACAGTTCAGATGTTTGGTGTTGGTTTCTATTCTTACCCATAGGCAAGAAGCCTAGCTTGCACCTGCCTGCTGCTAACTGACTCTACTCTCTCCCCATGAATGGTGCAGGCTGGGGGTTGGGACTCTGTACCTGGCACTTGGCATTCTCGATCTCTGCCGTCAGCCTCTGGATCATTCTGTTCAGCTCGTTCATCTCCTCCCTGGTGCGGCGTAGAGTCTCCCCATGTCGGATCACCGTGGCTTTTATCTCCTCACACTGAGAAGAGTGGGAGATGCCATAAAGTTCAGAATAGGACAGCCACCTACTGAGCACCACGGATGAGGGTACAAGCTGCTCAGTAGCAGCCTGTGCAACCAGGTAGCAAGGCTCATCCTACCTTGAGGTCTAAAGAATCAGAGTACTCTGAAAAGGGAGCTCTTTCTAATAGACAACTCCTATTCTGTCTATTGCCGCGTCTAAGGGGCGAGTGTCTGGACCTCTCACCTTGGTGCGGTACCAGGACTCGGCCTCAGCGCGGCTGCGGCTGGCAATGTCATCATACTGGGCCTTGATCTCAGCCACGATGCAGTCCATGTTCAGGTCCCTGCTGTTGTCCATCTTGACGATGACGGAGGTGTCTGAGATGTGGGAATGGAGGAGACGTGTTTCCTTTGTGGGGAGAGAGAAGAAAGATCTTTTTAGTTCCCATCCCTGCTTTTGGCAGCCTACCTTCTCCCCTGTCCTGTGTGCCATCTCCCTCCATCCCCAGGGGTCTCAGTCTGGTGGTCATTTTGTTCCTCTCCACCTTGGAACCATCCCTCAGTGCTCTTCATGCAAAGTTCCAGGCCCAAGCAGAAGAGACACCGTCTCCATCTGTGACCTCAGTTTTTGCTTCAGGTCTAAGTGTTTACCACCTGTGAGCACCGTAGTTACAGTAACCAGGGAATCTAGCTTGTTTGGGGAATGGGGCGAGAGAGCAAGCTATGGTTCTCCTCTTTGAGATACAGAACCTGACTCAGATCTCCCCAATATTCTATACCCTGTGTCCACTGGGGAGCTTAGAGATCAAAGTGGTCACTAGGTCCTTTCCAAAGTGTCATGGGCTCCCCCTGGCTGCCTCACTGCCCTGTGTCCCCTCACCTCCTCATACAGTTGCCGCAGGAAGTCGATCTCCTGTGTCAGGGCTTCCGCGTTGGCCTCCAGGTCTGACTTATGGAGGTAGGCACAGTCCACATCCTAACGGGGGAAGACAAACCAAGAATCTCATGGGGAAGTCACCAAATTGCCATTCCTCCTCTCTCCAGTTAGTAGACTCAGCAGTTTGTTCCTGGGAGACTTTCTATAGTTTGTTGTCTTGGCCAGAGGCCATGGTGTGAACAATCCCTTTTGTATCCTTGGTAAGGAGTCAGTGTGGGAAGGAAGGGAGGAGGGATCTGAGGATCCCAGGCACAACCTCAGTAACCACTGGAATAGTTCTCCTAAATCCACAGCTAGCATCTTTGCCAAAACCTGGGTCTAGTGTGGAAGTATGGAATGGCTCATTTTCAACGAGGTCCTGCAGCTGTGTTCTGGATCTTATAGGAGAACCAGGCCTATGTCAGAGTTGAGGGCCCAAGGCAGCCCAGCATGATCCTTTGCATCTGGGCCTCAGGTGCTCACAGTAGTGTGTTCCTGGAAGTCCCCTCATCCGGGAGGTTAGTACCTGAGGTTGTCCTTGCTGAGTCATGTTTAGGAAGCAAGCAATGGCAGACATTCTTCACTACCAGGTGTTTCCCACTGTGGCTGTCCAAGGTTGCCCGGGAAACTCGTGATCTCTTCTTCACTACTGTGTATCAGGTGCCTACTCTATGGGAGGCCCAGGGCCAAGGGAGACTACAAGCCTAGGCAAATGAGCATGAAACATCTGCTCGGAGTGAGGCTGGCAGTGGCTCTATGTCTCAGGGCTTTGCAGGGGTTGGGCTGGTGGCTTTGGGGAGCAGTGGCCTCCAGTGTCCAGTAAAGGTGCTGAAAGCCAGCTCTGGCTGAAGGATGACCATTCTGAGTTACTCACCTTCTTCAGGGCCACAAATTCATTCTCAGCAGTGGCCCGTAGTGCCACTTCCTCTTCATACCTGGGGACAGAGGACAACAGGGCTCAGATCTGAGGAGGGGAAAAAAGGCCCAGATGAACATATCCCAGGACCTGGATCTTTGGAACAGACATGACAGCCCCTTGGTGCTCCTGGATTCTCCTGACTAAGATGGGTCAGGCAGGATCCTTGCACCTTTCAAAGGCCCCTGTGTCTGGGCTGTGGTTCTCTGGGATCAAGTAGGCCTGGCTCTGGAGCCTCCCTCCCAGTCTCCCTTTAGGGCCTAGCTCAATTACGTAGAACATCAGCAGGTGCTCAATGACCCTTTTGCGAATTAAAAAAAAAAAAAAAGTAAAAAATGAGTATCTTAGAATCTCTGCAATCTTTATTTAAAAAAAATTTTTTTTTTTAGATTTTATCTAATTTTCTTTATGTGTATGGGTGTTTTGCCAGCATATGTGTCTGTACACTGTGTGTATGCAATGCCCGTGGAGGTGGTACCAGATCCCCTGGGGCTAGGGTTATAGATGGCTGTGAGCTGCCAGGTAGTTGTTAGGATTTGAACCCTGTTCTTCTAGAAGAGCAGCTTGTGTTTTTAACCATTGAGCCATCTTAGAAGAACACTCCCTCCAGAACAGTGGTTCTCTTTTTTTTCTTTTTTTCTTTTTTTTGTTTTTTGAGACAGGGTTTCTCTGTGTAGCACTGGCTGTCCTGGAACTCACTTTGTAGACCAGGCTGGCCTCGAACTCAGAACAGAATAGTGGTTCTCAACCTGTGGGTCATGACCTCTTTGGGGTCGCGTGCTAGATAGCCTGCATATCAGTTATTTGCAGTATGATTCATAACAGTAGCAAAATGACAGTTATGAAGTAGCGACAAAGTAACCTTATGGTTGGGGGTCAGCACAATATGAGGAGCTATGGTAAAAGGTCGCAGCTTTAGGAAGGTTGGGAACCACTGATCTAGAAGCTTGTATGTGGCTTTGTCTTCTCTCTTTAGGGAGGACCCCTGGGGAGCACCCCTTTAAAGTCTCATTCAAACCCACTGTCTTTGACCTAATTTCATTTGTTTCTACAAGCCCTCCTCCCCAGTAGCCCTCACCTCTTCTTGTAGCCCTCCATGGCCTCCTGCACGTGGTTGAGCTCAGCAGCCAGCCTCCCGCTGTCGGCCTCCACACACTCAGCCTCCCGCCTCAGCACCTCTATGTAGCCCTCGAACAGAGGCTCCACGTTGCTCTCACAGCACTTGCGGTTCTGGTAGAACTGCCACTTGGTCTCCAGCAGCTTGTTCTGCTGCTCCAGGAAGCGCACCTGCGGTGGGAGAGGGAGAAAGTCTGTTCGAGGAGCCTTGTCCTCCTTAGGGCATAGGAAGGGCAGACAGAGCTCATCGAGGAGGCGCGTAATGGTGGGCAAATGAATTTCTGTCCAGATGGGGTAAGAGGGAAACTATGAGGCATGTAGCTGCTCTGGGTAACTGAGTGGCTCCAGGTAAGGCAGAGGAAAGATCACAGGGCTGTGAGGAGAAAGGAGAGACGGGAGCCTTTCACCATGAACTCCCTCAGCGAGGGTTGTAACTTATCTGATGTCCTTGGCGATCAGCTGAGAATGGACAAAGTGTCGAGGGAGTCCTGGGGGCATGTCAGGGACAAGAGGGTGAGCGTTCTGGGGCTCTTGCCACAGAAGAGGCCTGGAGTCCCAAGAGAGCCTGTACTTGCTAGTCTCTAGAAACCATTCAGACTGGAGAAGATTTTAGAAAACAGGTCCATGGGGATGTAACCATCTACTGTCAGTCAAATAGACTGGACTGCGGATGTGGACAAGGCTCTCTGTGTTGGCTGAAGAATGGCAGCTTGGTCTGACTAGCCCTGGGCCTCTGGGTTTCCACTCCCTGAGACTGGACTGGAGCAGGACTGCCTCTCGCCGGCAAGCCTGGCCCCTGTGCACCTACTTCCAAGAGTACAGCTGATGATTGGAGTGTTAGAACTTCCAAACCGGGACTGGGGTCCTTGGTACTGTGTGCATAGGATGGCTTTGGTGGTCTTAGTGGCCTAGGATCCTGTGGCTTTCTCACCTCTACCTTCCTGTTCAAGGGTGTGGCCGGTTCACACACCTGCTGCCGAGGTGCAGAGAGGAGGCTGCCCGCCATACCACATCACCCAGTGAGCCAGAGGAGGAGGTAGGCAGTGGGCAAAGGCCACAGACTCTTGGGCCCAGGTTCCTTTCTGCTTGACTGTGGCTACTTTACCAGGGTGTAGCCTGGCTAGGGGGAACTGTGACTCTGGGCTTTGGGCCCTCTAACTCAGGGACCGAGGAATGGAACACTCTGTGCCTGATCTGACTCTGTGGAGGGATGGCTCCATCACTGTCACTTTTTCTATGCCTAGCACGAAGGGCTATGCTGGAGGCATCAGTCTTTACGAACTTCCGGTTTGCAGCTCTCTGCCCTCTCTGAAGACACCACGCTGCTTTATCTAAACACACGTATGTGTGCAAGCGCAGGAATTTGCACTTGGGGCACACTAAAACAACGAATTCACCGTGTTGGGAAAGCAGTCTTACTAGGTATGTGCCAAACGATTTCACAAAGTACGCCATTCTAGTTGAGACTGCCCCACGGGGCTATGAGCTTTCTTCATTAAAAGTGGGAAAGTAGGCTGCATTAGAAAGGGGAGAAGGCCAATGTCCTCTCAGTCTTAAGCACTGGAGCAGTCTTGAAGAGGTGTGACTTCTCATCAGCTAAAGTTACTTAGAAGCTCCTATTGTGACGACCTGCCTGGGGATTGCTCCCAGCAGGTCCTTAGGTGCCAGGAAGGGCTGGCCCAGGACACCCACCTTGTCGATGAAGGCCGCGAACCTGCTGTTGAGGCACTTGATCTGCTCCTTCTCCTCATGCTTCACGCACTGAGCATTGGGGTCGATCTCCAGGTTGAGGGGGGTGAGCAGGCTCTCATTGACAGAGACGGTGGTGATGCAGGGGGGGCTGGGCCCACAGACGCCTCCAGATCGGTATCCGAAGCTGCGTCCGCAGGAGCCAGAGCGGAAGGGTCCGCAGACGCTGCGGCTGCCGAAGCCCCCTGAGAGTCCGCGGTAGCAGGAGATGCCCCTGTAGGGAGCTGCAGAGATGCAGCAGCGGCCGGGCCGGGGACCGCATGCTGAGGCGCAGCTGAAGGCGCGGACCCCACAGGAGGCACCGAGGCGGGAGGAGAAGCAGGACATGGTTCGGAGGCGATACAGAGCCAGGCTGGACCCCGAGGCTCGCACTGAGCCTTATATCGTGCAGGAGGGAGCGCGCCCGCCGCCCAGGCGTTTATGAGCTTGCCTGTCGGAATCAAAGCAGTCCGGGCTACCTTGCCGTCCCCATAAAACGGCGTTCTTCTCCCGCCCGCCCGGGCTTTATGGTGCCACTAAGCGCCTGGTCAGCTCCGGGGCTGGGCACTATGGGCATCGGGCGGGACCCTCCTGTCGCGCTACTGGGATTCACTGGGTCACTGTCTCCATCCCAGGCTGGCTCACATCCCACCTGGTTCTCCATCCTGAAGGCTAGCTGGGAAAGCCCTGCTGGCCTTGGATGTCTGGTGACCTTTGAATTCATGCTGTAGGGGGCGTGCTTGCACACAGGCCTTTGAAGTTACGGGCAAATTCATATCCAACTTTGGGTGGTTGAATAACCTTCCTGAGCCTTAGATGTCCTGTGGGGAGCAGGGATAAGGGGATGATGATGATGATGATGATGATGATGATGATGATGATGATGATGATGATGATGATGATGATGATGATGATGATGATGATGATGATAATTAATAATAATAATAACCGGAGAGCTGCTGAGAGGACTTAATAGGATAATGGACCCGAAAGCCTCCAGGGCAGGACCTAGCACTTCAGAGCTTCAGAAATGTTTGCTTGTTTATCTATTTGTTTCACTATTGTTAACTTGTTATTCTTCCTGAGTCCCTTTAGGCAGAAACTTTCCCATCTCTCTCTCTCTCTCTCTCTCTCTCTCTCTCTCTCTCTCTCTCTCTGTCTCTGACTCTCTCTGTCTGTCTGTGCGTGTCTGTCTTTCTCCCTCTTTTTCTGTTACTGTCTTTCTGTCTCTCTGTGTGTATCTCTGTCTGTCTGTGTTACTCTTTCTGTCTCTCTGTGTGTGTCTCTGTTTGTCTGTCTGTCTTTCTGTGTTACTCTGTCTTTCTATCTCTCTGTGTGTGTCTCTGTCTGTCTGTCTGTGTTACTCTGTCTTTCTGTCTCTCTGTGTGTGTCTGTGTGTGTGTCTCTGTCTCTCTGCCTCTCTCTGTCTCTGTCTGTCTGTCTGTCTGTCTATCTGTCTGTCTTTCTCTCTCCGTTGCTCTGTCTTTCTGTCTCTGTGTGTGTCTCTGTCACTCTGCCTCTGTCTGTCTGTCTCTCTTTCTGTCTTTCTTTCTTTCTCACTCAGCTCAGCTCCTTTCTCCTCTAACTCTTCTACCTTCCCTAGCACTTTGGAGAGAGGGGCCACTAACCCGGATGGCCGCTCTGCCTAGTTCACTGTGGAGGAATTTTCCTTGTTTTTGAGACAAAGAGGGATTCACATCGTCCAGGCTGACCCCAGATCACCAGCCTTGAGCTCATGGTTACTGCCTCCACACCCCAAATGCTGGCACAGCAGGCGTGAGCCACTGCATCCACTGTGGAGGGCTCTTTGACACATGATTTCTCCCAATTCAAAGGCTTTCTTCAGCGTTTGTGCCCATTCACCTGCTTAGGAAAATGACCTCATAGTGGCACAGGGACTTAGTTAGAAGGCTCCAAAGACTGGAGTCAGGATCAGAGAGTTCTGAGGGATCAGGACTGCTCCAAGGCTGTCTCTTTAGGGCCTGTGCCTGTGTGTGCGGGCTGTGAGCTGAGTAAGGCTGGGAATCTTGGTGGCAGGAGTATGGGCTGCTTTCGATGGTTATGGACACTGACTCCAGGTGGCTAGAACCATCATAAAGGAAGTTAATTACCTGTCCCATCGCTAGCAGCGGAAACCAGAGTGTGTGCTCAGCAGCCAGCATTAAAGAGAAGCCTGCAGGTTACCTGGTGCTTCCTTTGTTTTAAAGCTGTGCTATTATTGTGCATGCAATAATTAAATCTGGGAACTCCAAGGTCATCATAGCCAGCTCTGACAGCTCACTTCGAAGGAGTGTTGGATTGCTACCAACTCTGTCCTTTACAACTGTCTCTCTTGGGATGGGTTGATTTGGTCCTGCCTGGGTTTATTTCCTCTCAGTTTAGCCTAGCCATGGTTCATGTGCATGAGATGGATCTTCAGCTCTAGTGTCTTGTCTGTAAGATAGTTCTCTCTGTCTCTGTCTCTTTCTCTCCTCTCTCACTCCTCTCTCTTCTCTCTCTCACACTTCCTTCTCTCTCCTCTCTGTCTGTCTCTCTCTGTCCAGTGCCTTACTCTGTAGCTCAGGGTGGCTCTGAACTCTGGATCTTCTTCCTGAGAGCCTGTGCTACCACATCTGACTCAAGATTGTATATTTTTATTCCTTTGATTTTTTTTCCATCTGTGTTAGGGATAAAAACCAGGACCCTGTGCAAGCTGATAATTGAATCCTCCAGGAAGCTCCCATTCCAATTTTCTTTTGGGAGTGGTAGCCTTGAGGAGTCCCCCCTGGGGGTGTTCCTTGCTAAGGGGTCAGAGTTCCTCTGAAGTTTGAGGATTTACATCGGATGTGTGGTAGCGTTTGCACAGTTCTGGCTCAGATTTTTCTGTGTTTCAAACAGAATGTCTATGCTAGCACAACCAGACAGGGTGTTAACAGCCAGTCTCTCTGCACAGAAAAGTATGTGCTTGTGAAATCCAGAGACTGGGAGAGCTGTAGGCTGAGTTGAGCCTGCTAAGTACACAACCTGAAAGGGGTGCCTTAACACATTGGCCACAGTGGTTCCTCCCAAATGTTCATACTGACAGCCGACCCAGCCTTTGGGGAACATGCCCCTTGGTAGTCCCTTTATTATTCTTGGGAGAGAAGTAGGCTGAATCATGGGAAATACCAGATGCAATCCAGGACTGACATCTTCATCAGAGCATCAGTGATGACAGGTGTGGGGAGGGGAGGGGAGGGCTTCCCCAGTCTCAGCTCCTGGAGGCTGTGGAAGGCCTTTCAGGTGGAGCTGCTGTCTTGTCTTGGTCATCATGACCATCAGGAACCAGGCTCAGGGGTTCAGCTAGGGCAGAGCAGGCATACACAGGTTCTCTATAGGAACCCCAAGTTATATGAACTTTTGACTGGGTGAGCCTCAAATTGAGGTTTTGGGCCAGGTAAGGGCATGGCTCTTGGGGTGGATCTGGAGAATGGGGAAGAGTTGGAAAGTACCAAGATTAGAGAGGAGCAGGGAGAGTACTATGTGTATGTGTGTATATATGTGTGTGTGTATATATATATATGTGTGTGTGTGTGTGTGTATGTATGTATGTGTATGTTTGTATATATGTGTATGTATGTGTGTGTTTGTATGTATGTGTGTATATGTGTGTATGTGTGTATGTGTATGTGTGTGTTTATATGTATGTGTGTATATGTGTGCGTATGTGTGTGCTTGTATGTATGTGTGTATATGTGTATATGTGTGTATGTATGTGTTTGTATGTATGTGCATATATGTGTGTATATGTATGTATGTGTGTATATGTGTGTATGTATGTGTTTGTATGTATGTGCATATATGTGTGTATATGTATGTATGTGTGTATATGTGTGTATGCGTGTGTTTGTATGTATGTGTGTATATGTGTGTATGTGTGTGTTTGTATGTATGTGTGTATATGTGTGTGTTTGTATGTATGTGTGTATATGTGTGTATGTGTGTTTGTATGTATGTGTGTATATATGTGTATGTGTGTGTGTTTGTGTGTGTATGTGTTTGTTTGTGTGTGTGCATGTATGTGTGTGTGTACACATGCATGTACATGGATGTGCATGTGCACTATTTCTGATAACTTTACCCTGAAACATCTTGAACATCAATGGCTCAGAAATACCTTTCTCAGGCTGGAGAGATGGCTCAGCGGTTAAGAGCACTTACTGCTCTTCCAAAGGTCCTGAGTTCAAATCCCAGCAACCACATGGTGACTCACAACCATCCGTAATGAGATCTGATGCCTTCTTCTGGTGTGTCTGAAGACAGCTATGGTGTACTTACATATAATAAATAAATCTTTAAAAAAAAAAGAAATACCTTTCTCCATGGCAAGTCCCTGAAGTCAAATATCACTCATAGCTTTTGCCAAAGCTCCATTTTCATCATGAAACCCCAGGGAAAGGGGAAATGTTCAACATCCTCTGAACCCACAGTAATTGACAAAATGGTCATTAGATGTAGGGAGGGAGAGGGCCTCCCATCTGGGTTTATGAATGATGGCATTAAGGGAGACATCAGGTCATGCTCTTTTTGCTCTGGCCCCATCCTTTCTGGCCCATCCTAGAGTCGCCACCACAAGTGGACAGTTTTGTCTGAATTTTGGCCGGGGAGCCCACTTGACCAGGGTCTGGATATGTCTCCAGCTGCATTTTCTCTAAACCCCATCTCAGCATCTCTTGCCACCTGTGGCCTCTCTGGGGGGATTTTACAAGCAGAGTATCTGTGGGGCTTTTGACCTGGGCTCCTATAGTGCTGGCAGCATCAGAGGACTCAGCCCTTCTGCACCATCACCAGCATGTCAGTTGGCAGCCTCATTATTGTGGTGTCCTGGGGCACTGTGGGTTGCAGCTTCTAGGCTGACCATTTGGGTTCAATTTCCAATAATGAAAAAATAAGGTTTGTGCCAATTGTCCTGGGCTGAATCTTCTACAGGCCTTCATTTCCATGGAAGGAGGACTGAGGGACAGGAGGGATTGATTCAAGAGCATCCCCAGGCAGACGGAGGAGATGGACAGACATCCAGGAGACTTAAAGATGAGGCTAGAGCAGTGGGTTTTAAAGTATGTGTGGTTTTGTTGCTGTTTCTTGAGACAGAGTCTCTTTATGTAGTCCTAGCTGTCCTGGAACTTGATATGTAGACTGGGTTGGCCTATGACTCTGGGAGATCCACCCATCTCTGCCTCCTGAATGCTGAAATTAAAATCATGGGCCACCATACCCAATAGATCAGTGGTTTTTATATACAACCTCTAAAGATGCAGAAGTCAGTCAGTCAATCATCAATCAATCAACCAACCTACCAAGCAGGCAAGCAGTCAAGCAACCAAAGGGCCTTTCTTTTCTCTTTGCTCTTGACTGTGGCTAGCTTGAGTTCCTGCCTTGACTGTCCCAGAAATGACGGGCTACGATTTGATGTTGTAAGCCAAGGAGATAATTTTCTCCACTTGGTTGAGATAGTTGTCACAGCAACTGAAGTGAACCATCTACATGCGTGCATCCTGTATACCTCTTCTGAGTGCTGACTGTAGCCTGATTGTACTTAGTACTGGGAATGCAGAGACAAAAGATACAGTTCCTGCTCCATGGCTCATGTTATACTCTTTCCCCCCAAATCTAAACTCAGGGAAGTTTTTTGTTTTTTACTAATAGGGGCTGAATCCAAGACCTTTGAACATGCTAGGCAAGTACTCTACCAGTGAACTACCCCCAGCCTGGGAGACTTATGTTAAAATAACAAGACTGAAGTCTTTAAGATGAATAACAGCTGTTGTTAGCGTACATTAAAGTGCTGCTGGGGATGGGTAAGTTCCCCTGGACTCATCTCTTCCTTCTGCAGATTTTCGGTAAGTGCTCGAGGACTGTAGGTCAGAATCAAGGTGAGTGGGTGTATCCAGCAGGCCCCGGAGAGCCACAGGTTCTTTGTGTCACCCTTTACTGATGCACTGAGAGGTGAACTCCAGGATGGCCAAGACAATGAATTTAGCAAATGAAGACTTTAAGGAAATGCATACAAGTATGGCCAAAGGTCTTGTTTAGTCTCGGTCTTAGTTAGGGTTTTACTGCTGTGAACAGACACCATGGCCAAGGCAACTCTTAGAAGGACAACATTTAATTGGGCTGGCTTACAGGTTCAGAGTTCAGTCCATTATCATTAAGGCAGGAGCATGGCAGTGTCCAGGCAGGCATGGTGCAGGATGAGCTGAGAGTTCTACATCTTGTTCTGAGGGCAAACAGGAGAAGACTGGTTTCCTGGGAGGGAGCTAGGATGAGGATCTTAAAGCCCACAACCATAGTGACACACTTTCCCCCCAAAAAGGCCACACCTTCTAATAGTGCTACTCTCTGGGCCAAGCATATTCAAACCATTACAATCTTGATGAGTAAAAGAAATGAAAATAGAGCAGAATTAAGTGGAAATTTTAGAATTGGAAACTACAGTTACTAAAATAAAAAGTTCAAGAAATGGACCCAAGCAATAGGTTGCAGATGTTTAGGCTAGGTCCATTCAGAGCTCACAGGGGTTGGAGAGATGGCTTAGCAGTTCACAGTGCTTTCTGCTTTTTCAGAGGACCATCCACAATGAGCATCACACAACCTCCTTAAGCTCCAGCTCCAGGGGTTCTGATACATCCTACTGGCCTCTCCAGGCACCATCCATGTGTGGTACACTAAAGCTTGGACACTCACCCATACACAAACTTACATGCACAGAGACACACAGACAGACGTACTTGCACAGACACACAGTCACACACACACATACAATAAAATAAATGTTAGAAATCAAGCCCCAGAAAAATTAGGGCTTTTTAGTATCAGAGCAAATAGCAATTCGTCCCAAACAGAAGATGGAGGGAGGGCTGGCAAGATGTCAGTGGGTAAGAGCACTGACTACTCTTCCGAAGGTCCTGAGTTCAAATCCCAGCAATCACATGGTGGCTCACAAACACCCTCTTCTGGCGTGTCTGAAGACAGCTACAGTGTACTTGTGTATAATGATAAATAAATCTTTAGTCTGGAGTGAGCAGGGACTGAGCCAGAGGAGTTGACTGGAGCGAGCAGAGGTTCTAAAAATTCAATTCCTAACAACCACATGAAGGCTCACAATTATCTGTACAGCTATAGTGTACCCATATACATAAAATAAATAAATCTTTAAAAATAAAGAAAAAAAGAAAATGGAGGGAACCGGAGTATGTCTCTTGCAATGTGTCTTTTCCAGGATTCTCCTCTAACTGGCAGATATCCCTGGGGGATTTTTTTTTTTTTTTTGATTCGTGTTCAGTTTATGTATGCCATGACATTGCTCTGGCTTAAGTCTAACTTGGTGCTTCCCTTCCCTGGTTTTTGGGAAAATCCTGGCTGGGGGAAACTCTGTTTCTTCCAATGGAATATAAAAATTAAATGTACTATTACAAGAGATTACTACTTCCAGACCTGGGCAGGGAAGGGTGGGTACCATTAGAACAGCCCCTTTCCTGGGTCCTGTCAGGTATGTATGGGGGTGTGTCATGCATGTGTGGGGGTCCTGTCAGGTATGTATGGGGGTATGTCAGACATGTGTGGGGGTAGTGCAAGAGGTAAGAGGCAATTAGTAGTACACATCAGGGGATAGGGTGTGCATCTTTTTTATGGTTAAGTGGCTTAAAGAGATGGGGGAAGTGGAGCATCCAGTCTTCTAGGTGAGGATGCTCTATGTTCTTCTCTCTCCAGAGGCTTGGGCCACTGACGTGTAGTGTTCTATTTTTAATGTCTAGGCAGCAATCTTTTCCTGTGTTGCTCACATTACAGTAGAGTTGGTAAACTTGGAGACAGATCATAGGAATGTTCTAACCCAAAGAACAGAGAAAAAATACTGAAGGAAAAAATGACAGTCACAGGGACCCAGAGGACAGTAAATAACTGAGCATGCTCACGGTCTGTTACTTGGAGGGAAAGGAGAGCAAGGTCAAGGCAGGAGGAAATCTATAATGCCCAGTGTATAGATCCTCTCGGTCTCCAGATACAATACAATGACTCACAGAAAGCTGTGATCTTCTCTGTGTTCCTGGAGTTACTCCCCAACAGCCTGAATGAGCCAAGATCAGCCTCTTATCTTTATTTTAAACATTTAATTAATTAATTTTTTTTAGTTTATGTATTTGGAATTTTGCCTGCATGTAAGTCTGTGTGAGGGTGCTAGATCCTTTGGAACTGGAGCTACAGACAGTTGTGAGCTGCCATGTGGGTGCTGGGAATTGAACCCAGGTCCTCTTAACTCCTGAGCCACCTCTCCAGCCCTGCCACACCCGCCCACGCCTCTCATCTTTAATAAGACCTTTAAATGAACAGTAGTTGAAACAAGGAAGGGAGATTTAATCTGTGTGATCATAAGAGGTGGACAAAGAGATCTGGAATTCTTCAACAAGGCACAGAAGATGAACAAAAGATTGATTAAATTAATCATTAAAACTTTTACTTATCAAAATGAGCCATAGAGAGAGAAAAAAAGACAAGCTATAAACTTGAAGATAGTGTCTGTGATACCTGTGAAAGGAAGCACTGCCCAAAATATAAGGAACACTCATGATCCCATCAGAAGAACTGCCTGATGGAGGAGCAGAAAGGAGGAGACACGTCCATAGCCAGTGTTTGAAGGCATATTACACTCCACCAGTGATTATGAAGATGCAAAGCCAGACCCAAAGTGACTCGGATTCATTATTGTGATGGTTAATATTGACTGTTGACAACTTGACAGGATTTAGAGACACCATAGAAACAAACTCCTGGGCACATCTGTAAGGGAGTTTGCAGATCAACTGAATTGGGAAAACCCGCCCTAAACAGGGCAGCACCTTTCCACGTGGGGGTGGGGTGGGGCTGAGGTGTCTTGGGCTGGATAGAAAGGAGAACCTGAGCTGGCATGTGCTTATTGCTGTCTGCATCCTGACTGCAGATGCGGAACAGATCTCAGGTTCAGGCTCCTGCTGCCATCCTTCCCTGCCATGACACACTGAACCCGGAACTGTGAGCCAAAACTATCTTTTGCTTTCTTAAGTGAGGTATTTGTCTCAGCAACAAGTAAAGTAACTAATATAATTATAATTTCTTGTTAAAAGTTACATTGGAGAGGATTGTAGTGGTGCTATTAACCAGCTTTTTACTTCCAGGTTGGCGTGGTTGGCGGAGCCCCAGTGGTTGGCATGGTTGGCGGCGTCCCAGTGGTTGGCATGGTTGGCGGCACCCCAGTGCTCTAGAGTCCCCAAGGCCGTAACTAACTCAATGGTTGGGCCACTTCCAACCCTCCCCACAGCTAACACCCTCTCCCCTCCGATATTCTCGAGTTATTACCGTCTAAAATCTATACTTTATCTCTGCTACCCCAATCCCGGCCGCGGGAGTGGCCCCTGGGGCTGCTTTTCCCTGATTCTTACTTGGTCGGTTCTCTGTCTTCCACAGTATCATATTTGTATCCTCTTCCTTCCTTCTCCCTGGTGATTCTCATTCTCCCTGTCCTGCCCTTGAGGATTTTCCTCTCTGGAAATCCTCCAAGTCCCGCCTCCGTCCCTCTGCCCACTCATTGGCCGCTGGCTCTTTATTGACCAGTCAAAAAAACAGCTGTTGGCAGGGAGTCACAGCACATCTGGGGATTCCCCTGTAGGCACAAACCCAATCCCCAAGAGAGGCTATTTCTTTATATGTTACCAGTGAAAATGTAATTATAACGAGTTGGAAAATAATTTCCTATCCTTTTGTGAAATTGAATTCTCTGCCCATCTTGTAACTCTACTCCTAAGTGTATACATGGGCACCATCTTACTTCTTCTTTTTTTTTTTTTTTTTTTTTTAGGTTTATTTATGTATATGAATGTATTGCTGGCCACCCGTGCACCCTGTGCCCATAGACATGTGCACTGGAACTGGAGTTACTGGTGGTTACGAGCCACAGTGTGGGTACTGGGAACTGAACCCAGGTCCTCTGCAAGAGCAGCCAATGTTTTGAATCACCAAGCCATGTCTCCAGCTCTATGCACATGCCATCTTTGTAAGAAAAACACAAAAACAAAATAAAAAACAAAATTATACCGAGATAGACTCACAACACAGTCAACTGTGTCCTAGGGAGGAAGCCTTCCCCACTTTAACCTTCTTTCCCCCTGGGCTCACAACACCAGCTCCTTCTATCCCCTGTCTCTAAAAATTCCAATTGGAACCCTGCAACTGTAACTAAGTGAGGTCACAGAGCAAGCAGGAGGGGTGTCCTCAGAGTGAGGAGCTCGTGAGCACCTTAGGCTGGAGCTAGGCTGTGGTGTTTGAGAGGTTTGGAGGCATCAGGAGGTCCTTTATCATGGTGAGACTTGCCCATGGATCATTAGTCATGTGGGTTTAGGCTCTCAGACTCCACCAGGTGTCCAGTGCCGCCAGCCACAAGCTGTCTGCTGTATTCCATTTACCATGGGCACCTTTGACAGGAAGGGTACAAGAGACATTTGTGGGAGATGTTAATTTACAATTTGACCCTGTCTGTTCCCCCATATTCTGCCTGTGAAATTTGCACTGTGCTGGTGTGAGCAGTGCACAGTGAAGTTCCTGGTTAGGATGAAGGCATGGGTGGTCAGTCCCCTTTGTCCGCAGAGTGTAGAGCTGACAGCTAGGGCTTACAACATGGTCTGGACAGCTGAGGGAGATATCTCAGTCCATAATGCAAGTGCTTGTTCCAGAAGCTTGAGGATTCAAGTTTGATCCCTAGAGCCCAAGTCAAAATCTGGTGTGTGCATGTCATCTTAGAGCTGGGGAGGCAGAGACAGGAGGATTCCTACAGCTCTCTGGCCAGCCAGCCTAGCCTAATGGACAAAATCTAGACTCTAGTGAGACCCTTTCTCAAAAAATAAGGTGAAACACACACACAGCTAATGTGGACAGCTGTTCTAGGGAACAACATTCAAAACTGACCTCTGGCCTCCACACAGACTTACACAGACAGACAGACAGACTGACACAGACACAGACACAGGCACACAGACACACACACACACACAGACACACACACAGACATACACATAGACACACACACAGACACACACACAGACACAGACACACAAACACACACACAGACACACACACAGACACACACATAGACACACACACAGACACACACACAGACACACAGACACAGATACACACAGACACACACATAGACACACAGAGACACAGACACAGACACAGACACAGACACAGACACACACACACACACACACACACACACACACACATCCCTGAAACTCAGTCTGGCTCAGGCTGACCCACTATCCCTCTCCTTTGTGTTCCTATTTCCTTGCATGTGGTAGGGAAAGAGCCCCAGCCTGTCCAAGGAGAGATCACAGAGAAAAGTCTGACTCTTGGCCTGCTCCAGAGGAGGTGGTGTGGTCCCAGCTGAAATGGCGATTTTGTGCTAGTGTGCCCATTCATCACAGATGGCCAGACACTGACCTCATCCATTAGAGACAGCATTTCCCAGTACTGTGGACTTGAGACAGGAGCTGGCATTGGACCAATGTCACTGAATTCTGATCAATAGTACTCATTAAGTCATGGACATTTATTCACATGCCTAGTGGTTGTTTTGCTTAGGTACAAAAATCAAATGGTCAGAGTCGGTAAGCTTCTGTCTTGGGCTACATATACCTTGGCTCTCTATGCCTGGGCTTTAAAAGTTGTTTTCAGCCAGATGTGGCACTGTTCATTCTCGAAGTACCCATGCTTATGAAACTGAGGTTTGAAGACCTTGAGCTCAAGGTCAGCCTTGGTTGTATAATTGGACTCTGCATTTAAAGAGCTGTTTTTGGGCTCGTGAGCTGCCTCGGCAGGTAAAAGCGCTTGCCAAGTCTCTGATCCCCAGGATTCATGTGGACTGTCTCGGGTTTCCATTGCTGAGAAGACACACCATGACAAAGGCCACTCTTAGAAAGGACATTTCATGGGACTGGCTTACCGTTCAGAGGTTCAGTCCATTTTCATCCTGGCAGGAAGCATGGCAGCATCTAGACTGTCAAGGCGCTGGAGGAACTGATGGTTCAGTCCATTTTCATCCTGGCAGGAAGCACGGCAGCATCTAGACTGT
>NW_022196893.1:32875500-32887562 GCF_008632895.1 Mastomys coucha
CAGCATCTAGACTGTCATGGCGCTGGAGGAACTGATGGTTCAGTCCATTTTCATCCTGGCAGGAAGCATGGCAGCATCTAGACTGTCATGGCGCTGGAGGAACTGATGGTTCTACATTTTGTTCCCAAGTCAAACAGGAGAAGCCTGGCTCCTACAAGGCCCCACAAAGTCCACCCTGACAGTGACACACCTCCTTCAAAAAGGCCACACCTACTCCAACAAGGCCATACTTCCTAAAAGCACCACTCCCTGGACCAAGAATTTTCTTTCTTTTTTTTTTTTATTAAGGTTTATTGCATTATGATGAGAAAAGATACATAATTTCAATTTATCTGATTTCTTTTTAACATTTAAAAACTTTTTTTTTTTTTTTTTGGTTTTTCGAGACAGGGTTTCTCTGTATAGCTCTGGCTATCCTGGAACTCACTCTGTAGACCAGGCTGGCCTTGAACTCAGAAATCCGCCTGCCTCTGCCTCCCAAGTGCTGGGACTAAAGGCGTGCGCTACTACCACCTGACTTTAAAAACATATTTTAAGTAAACAGAATTACTTAAACACATTCATTCATTAAATACATCACATTCTTCTTTTCCTTTTGTACCCCAATTTCTCCCAGAGACCCCCTTCAATACCTGTCATACCTTTTGGGCTTTTTAAAAATCATATTCTTTAAAATTTATAAAATATTGTAACAGTAAAAGTGAGTATTATAAAAGTTGCTTGATATAAGACAACAATCAATTGAACAGTCTTATGTAGATGCTTGTCTACAGCAATTCTGAAAATACATACATTTTTCTCAATATAAATTTTAAATAACTCCAAACATATTAACTGTATGATATTTTAAAACAATATATTACACATGGAGTAAGGAAAGAGCTGCCTTCACATGCTTACCTGACTGTCACATGCTTACCACAGCATGCTAGTATCTATACACACACGGACACACAGACCACACCACACCACAAATAAAATGAAGTTTTTAACATTAAGAATCACCATTGGATTTTCCCAAATGATAGCCATATGTGGTAAGTTTCAGTGCTTGATTCCACAGAGCTTAGCTCTCCCTGTTCTTGAGATGAACCCTGGGCTGCCTAGCCCCTAAAGCCCCTGGACAGATTTCCATCCCAGGACTGTGCACCAGTCTGGTCCCTGGGACACTGACTCTTTCCAGTAGCAAGGGTGGAGAACTGGATGTTTAGAGGAGAGGACTCGCTGGGACACCAGGTGTCGGGGGAGCATTTGGGCTCTGTCTTGTGCTTGTCTCCACTGACCTCTGCTCTACTCTCCCCATCCCAGTGTGAGGAGATGAAGGCCACTATGCAGAAATGTGTGCAGACCCCTAGGCACAGCAAGGAAGCCCTGAACAGGCTCAACCAGGCTATCCAGCAGCTGAAGATGGAGGTAAGTGGTGCTCAGAGTCAGGTGAAGCATTGAGGCTGGGGGGCTGGGGTGGGGTGGGGTGCCATTATGATACCTTTCTAGATCCCCTCATCCTTTGGAAGAGGTGATGTATGTGAGTATGTGTGCACAGGGGTGTTGCCTACATGTGCAGCTCATGCTTCCCTTTGCCTGGGAGAGATAATTAACAAGGAGGATATGTATCAATACATATGTTTTTGGTCTTCCCTTTATATGTGTCTCTCTCTATATATGTATTAATTTTATTTATTTAATGTATGAGTTCTCTGCTGCAAATACATCTGCCTGCCTGAAGAGGGCATCAGATTTCCCTATAGATGGTTGTGAGACACTATGTGGTTGCTGGGAATTGAACTCAGGACCTCTGGAAGAGCAGCCAGTGCTCTCAACCACTGAGCCATCTCACCTGCCCCCATGTTTGAATATTTTTTTAATATATCTTTTTTTGTTTGTTTGTTTTTGCCTTAATATTAGTTCTGAGCTCATGGTCAGAAATTACAAGACTTAGCAAAACCTCAGTTTTCTGGTTTTCCCTAAACACTTGAAAAACACATCTGTAACTCCAGCACCCGGAAGATCTTAGTTCTATGCTACCCTGTGCTTTAACAGTGAGTTCAGGGGGAGTTTGAGTTACAAGGTGCATTAGTCAGGGTTCTCTGGAGTCACAGATGTAGGGAATTTATTGTAATGACTTGCGGTCTGTAGCCCAACTAACCCAACCATGGGCAGCTGCGCATGGGAAGTCCAAGACTTGAATAGTTGCTCAGTCCCACCAGGCTAGGTGTTTCAGCCGGTCTTCTGTAGAAGTGGGTTCCAACAGATGTGCTGGCAAGTAAGTGTGAGCAGGCAAAGAAGAGTGACTCTTCCTTCTTCCAATGTCATTATGTAGGCCTCCAGCAGAAGGTGAGGCCCAGATTAAAGGTGTGTCCCATCACACCTGGGTTTGGAACTTGCTTTGTCCCAGGCTGACCTCGAACCCAGAGATCTGCTTGTCTCAGTCTCCTGGGATTAAAGACATGTACCACCTTGCCTGGGCCTAAGCTTTTCATGGCTATTATACCTCAAGATCTGGATCAAAAGAATGTGTCATTCCACATCAAGATCTGGGTCAGAAGCCTGTGTCTTCCAGCCTCAAGATCTGAATCACAGATGTGCCTTCCATTTCCAGATTGTAGTGCATGAAATAATTTATGGTTGGGATTCACCATAACTTGAGGAACTGTGTTAAAGGGTCACAGCATTAGGAACGTTGAGAATCACTGCTCTAAACATACTCAAACAAGTGGACAAATTTCAGAGCAGGCTTCTGTTTTCTCCAGACCATGGATCATCTTCACACCCCCCACTGACTCCAGGCCTTTGAGTAACAGCCAGGTCCCTGAGACAGAAGGAATTAGTCTGAGGCTGTCTGTCTGTCTATCTATCTATCTATCTATCTATCTATCTATCTATCTATCTATCATCTATCTATCATGTCTATCATCTATCAACCAATCATCTATCAATCAATCATCTGTCAATCTATCATCTATTTATCAATCAATCTATCATCTATTTATCTATCATCAATGTATGTATATATGTATGTATGTATCTATCATCTATCTACCTATTATCTATCATCATCTATCATCTATATGTCACCTATTTATCTATTATCTATCATCTGTCAATCAATCTACCATCTATCATCTTTTTAAGTGTATAGCTATCATCTATCATCTATCATCTATGTATTATCTATATATCTATCATCTATCTCTATCTATCATCTATTATCTATATCATTATCTATCATCTATCTGTCTATGTATCTATCTATCATCTATCTTTATCTATCTATCATCTATCTATCTGTCATCTATCATCTATCATTTATCTCTATTATCTATCTGTCATCTATCATCTATCATTTATCTCTATTATCTATCTATCTATCTGTCATCTATCATCTATCTATCATCTCTATCATTTATCTATTATCTATCATCTATCTCTATCATCTATCTATCTGTCATCTATCATCTATCAATTATCTATCTATCTATCTATTATCTATC
Organism: Mastomys coucha; assembly: GCF_008632895.1. Taxonomy (NCBI): domain Eukaryota; kingdom Metazoa; phylum Chordata; class Mammalia; order Rodentia; family Muridae; genus Mastomys; species Mastomys coucha. The sequence continues at coordinate 32,878,992 of NW_022196893.1, forward strand.
TATCTATCTATCTATCTATCTATCTATCTATCTATCTACCTATCTACCTGTGCTCTTTGTTTCATTTCCAGCCTTGTGAACTACAGAAAAGCAAAGACTTGGAGGCCATGCCGGATGTGGCCTCAGGCAGTGCTAAGGACAAACTGGCCTGGCTGGAGGCTGCCCTGCAGCGAGCCAAGCAGGACATGGCTCGGCAGCTACGTGAGTACCAGGAGCTCATGATCGTCAAACTGGGCCTGGACTTTGAGATCGCCACCTACCGAAGGCTGCTGGAGGTTGGGGAGCAGAGGTGAGGTAACAAGAGGTGAGGGGCTGGGTGTCCAGCCTTGGCTCTCCTGCAGTCAGTCTTCCCACACCCTTATAGCTCCTTGAACAAAAAGACTCAGGACTGGGTGTGGGCTGAGGCAGTGTCAGATGGCAGAGCCCTTTGTCCATCAAATCAAGGAGATGGTAAAGCCAGGCCAGGCCTAAGGAGCTTGCAGGCTGGAAGGCCCTGTGTGATCTGGGAGCGAGAGAGTCAGAGGTTTCTGTATGGAGAATCAGGTAGGCGGACTGACATTGCTGTTGCTTCTTTTTCCCACAGGCTTGGTCTGGGACTCCAAGCAGGGAGTGTGGGTAAGTGACTCGGGTAAGATATGAGATCTGTCCCCCATCCCCATCCCCAGTCCCCTCAGTCTCTGAGAAGGAAGAAGCAGCTTATCTGCCTCTGTCTGCATATCACAGTTGTCGGGGTGGGGTGGGGTCCTGTTTCCTCTCAGGGAGTGATTTCCCTGTGTGTGTTCTGGGAGAGGGCTATGTGTCTACTCCTTTGGGGGAGCCCAACTTCTGGGTATGGGCTGAATCAGAGTCAGACAGCAGAGCCATTTGTCCATCATGACAAGAAGACAGTGGTAGGATCCAAGGAGCCTGCAGGCTGGAAGGCTCTGTGTGATCTGGGAGTGTGGGAGTGAGAGGTTTCTGTATCTGGAACCTGGTAGGTGGATTCACTTAGCTGTTGCTCCCTTTGCCACAGTCCCTTGGTCTGGGACTCCGAGCAGGGAGCACCACTCAGGGGCTGAGGAGGGTTAGCTCTCTTGGAAAAGTCAGTGGGCCTCCCTGGCAGCCTTGGGGTGGGAAGGCTTCTCTGAGTCCTCCCATTGGTCTCAGTTCTCACATCGCTCTCCACGCAGCTCCCAGAGGTGACGTCACTGGAGACAGATCCTCTCCAAGGGCACCCGGAGTCAGTTCCTATGGCCTGGACATGAGCGCCCCTGGTGGTGGCTGCTCTCTCTGCAGCTCCGCCGGCTGTGTAGGAGGCTTTGGCTGCCTTGGCTCCGGTGAATGTTGAACCACTCCCTCCGGAGAAGACTAGAAATTGTTGCTTCTGCCCAAAGACATGGCCCTCTTGTTTCAGATTCCCTTCTTCCCCACAGAGCTGACCCTATTCTCCCTTCCCCCTTTTGCACCTCACCTGGAAGTAGACGGGACTCTGGTGTGTCATCCTGTAGACGTGGCTTGTGGCTTACCTGAACCTTGCATCCTGCCTCTCTGACCGGTTCTATTCTCGTTGGTTTTTTTTTTTTTTTTTTTTCTCCAGGCTTGCCCTTTAATAAAACGTTCTGTGGTGGCTAAGCAGCCAGCCTGTCTGAACTGGACTTCCAGGCCACTCACAGCTACAGCCAATGAAGGAACATGGTGGTGTGTGGGTGCCAGGTGACTTAGTCGTGGGTGATGGGGCAGTTGAATTGATGGGTGGAGAAATCGAGGGACTTCGTAAATTCCACAGACTGTGTGTCTGGATCCACAATCAACTACCCTGGCAGAGGGACAGAGAGGGACAGGAGACTCCTCTGTCTCTCACCCATTCCTTCACTCTGTTAGTCCCGCTCTTGGAGTTGAGGATCGAAGCCAGTGCCTGGTATATTCGAGGTCAGCTAGGTAAGCATTGTATGGCTGGATTATATTCCAACCCCCAGCTATCCTCCCAGCCCCATTTTAGAGACAGGGTCTCACTCGCAACTAAGATGGTCATGGAACTTCCTGTGTAGCCCAGGAATGAACTCAAAACTCTCCTGCCTCAGCACACTAAGTACTTGGGTTACAAACATGTGTCATGACACTAACTCTGCACTTGAAATGGTAGTAGAAGGTCCCATAGAGTTCTTAGCCCTGGGGACTCGACAGTGAGAAAGACACTCTGGCCCTGTACCTCAGGGGGCAGGACACAGGCACAGAAATAAATAAGAATAAAGAAGGATGGGGGGGGGGAGCTCACTTCCACTGGCTTGATACACACTGGCAACGAGGCTCTGGCTCACAAGTGGATGGCTCAGGCCTGTGTTCTAATTTAGGAAGTGATGGTGGGCCAGGAAAATATTAAGCCACAGGGAAGCATCCTCATGTCTACTTCTAGATATGAGGGATAGTTTGGTCTGAGTTTTCACAAGGGAGCTGCACTTGGACAAGAGACAGTTGTCTGAGGCGTGGGGTGGGGTGACCAGAGCAAGGCCTTCTTTGCAGGGCTGTAGAGCAAGGGTCTGTTTGGAGAGTTCACATTCTTTTCCATTGTGAAAAGGATTATGTCATCAGTGTGCCTTGGGAACAGCAGTTCCTGCTCTCCAGGTCTCTGGGTGGGGCTCAGGTGCGTCATTAGCCAGAGGCCCAGCATCTCCTTTTAAGGCGCTTAAGTGCCAGAGTGTGCAGCACCGAGGAGCAGGTATCCAAAAGGCTCCTTTCTTGGGTAAACAGGACGGTGTCACAGAAAAGGAATGGATGGGAACATGGCTTGCTGGTGGTCACATGTCTCATCAGCCTTCCTGGGTCATCATCTCTGGCCTTCTCTAACCAAATACTCATTCTTACTGACTGTCCCCCCCCACCCCCGCCCAACCTGAGGCACCCTGAGAGTGTATCCCTACCTGAGTCTACTGACTCCCCCACTCTCTGCCCAACCGGAGGCACCCTGAGAGTGTATCCCTACCTGAGTCTACTGACTCTGCCGGACCCCGCCCAACCCAAGGCATCCCGAGAGTGTATCCCTACCTGCATCTCCAGAGTCCAGTTCCATGCCCCTTGTATTTTGTTGGGAGGTAGTGAATGATGTTCAGGACCAGGACCAGGTTTTCTCCCTCCAGTTTCAGTGTGTGTGTCAGGAGTGTGTGTGTCGGGGAGTGGGTTTGGAGGGAAGGGAAGGCAGAACAGCCTCAGAGACAGCAGACTGGACTTCTGCCCAGCATCCTGTATCCTAGCTCCCTGGAGACCTGGGTCGACATTTTCCTGGCTGACCACATTTTCCCTTTCTAGTCACCCAAGCTTTGGGTTGCCCTGAGTCAGTCTGGAGACCCTGAGGACCTGGGTCAGGTTGCAGTACTTTTCTGGGCTGGAGCTATTGGAGTCATCAGAATATCTGTGGCTTAGGACAGATATTTCTAAGAGAGGTCCCCAAGTCTTGGGCCACATCCCAGCACGGGATGGAAGAGACGCAGCTGGTGGCTTTATGAGGAGTCATTTGTTCTGAGTTGAGGTGACTTCTGAAGGGAGCAGGGCTGTCCCCAGTCCAGTCATTGCTGCTTGTTACAAGGGTGAGGCAGGAGAGGAAGACACTAAGGATCATGGGAAGGGGGAAAACCTCTTACCATAGGATTTAGCTTATACTTTTAACCGGCTGACTAAATTTGACACACTGCCTGAATCAGGAAGGACAATTTAAAGAGAAAATAGCCCTTTCTGAGAGCAAATGGGTCATAGTTGTTAAGTACCAAGCACACGACTTTGAGACAAATTTATGGGAATTCATTTCAATCTAACCTCGAGCAAAGTCTTGTGAATGACCTTACAATTTTATTTACATATTTTAAAAGATTTGTTTTTTAGCTTCATGCAAATATGTGTATGTCTGTGTGAATGTTTACAGTGTGCATGCAGGTTCCTGAAGAGGCGAGAAGAGGGCACTAGATCCCCTAGAATGGGAGTCACAGTCAATTGTGAGCACCTGACATGAGCGCTGTGAACTGAACTCAGGTCTTGTGGAAGAACAAAAGATGTTCTTAATCACTGGGCCATCTCTTTGGCTCCCACAAGAGGAGATTCTGTAAGATAAGAGATATAAGCCAGGGCTGGAGAGATGGCTCAGTGGTTAAGAGTACTGACTGCTCTTCTGAAGGTCCTGAATTCAAATCCCAGCAACCACATGATGGCTCACAACCATCTGTAATGAGATTGGATGCCCTCTTCTGGTGTATCTGAAAAGAGCTACAGTGTACTTACATATAATAAATAAATAAATCTTTAAAAAAAGAGACATAAGCTAGTTAGTATATGTTTCTTTTTCTTAAAATTTAAACTTTACATTTATTTATTTATTTATTTTTTTGGTTTTTCGAAACAGGGTTTTTCTGTGTAGCCCTAGCTTTCCTGGAACTCACTCTGTAGACCAGGGTGTCCTCAAACTCAGAAATCTGCCTGCCTCTGCCTCCCAAGTGCTGGGATTAAAGGGATGTGCCACCACTGCCTGGCAACTTATTTTTAAACTTTAATTTTTGAGCTTAGTTGGAAATGATATTTTCTGAGGAATGCAAGTGTAATGCCACAAAATGCACTCGTGTATACACACACACACACACACACACACACACACACACACACACCCCTTATTCCCCCTTTCCCTCTTAATAAACTATATTCTGGTCACACAGATTGTCTGGATCTCACCTGAGTGAAGGCTCTAAGAAGACTCCTTGGGGACTCCCACACCCATAAAGATGGCTTTCTGTTGGCTCCACACACTCACTACATTCCTGCCTCACACTTCATAGCACTTAGATGTGCCAGATGCTGAGCTGGGTTTACATCTCTATCTGAGCCCCCTGAGGACAGGGACTGTGTCATTTACCTGTCTTTAGGACCTACTGCATAAGTAGCTTTGGTTGATTGAGATCTTATGGTCTAAGTTGATCTACCCAGGAATATTTTCTGCCTCACCCCACTGGTACGTCTCAAACCTACGTGATCACTTGAAGCAATTTAAAAGTATTTATTGTGGCTGGAGATGGAACCCAGGGACTTGTCCATGCAAAGTAGTGGACTCTACTCCAATCTGCCTGCCCAGCCCTTTGGGAACATTAGAATACCCTTAGAAAGGTGTGGAAAGTCTAAGGCTAGCTGAGTTCCCTCAGCTGCAGTTAGAGAAACAGCAGCCAGGAGCAACAGGCACACAAGCCCAGGGGTCAGAACAACAAAGACGACCCAGAATACCGCTTAGCAGCATGAAACTACCACCACTCCTATTTGACTTCCAGTGTCATCCTGTGACACCTGCCTAACCAGGGCACCTGATACATCAATGAGGCTTTTTGTACAGGAACAGAACCCAGAGACTGCATACATATTCCAAAAAGGAATGGCTTACACATACAATTGGCTGGGAAGCCCAACAATGTCTTAGGGAAGCTGAGAACCAGGTGACTGCTGAATCCACGATGCTTCACATCCCAGCTGTCGCAATCTGGAAACAAAGTCTCAGAGAACCATTGGTCTCCAGCCTACAAGGCTGGGCTGAAGACACGAGGGATGTTTGCAGCAACGCAGACAACAGACCAGACACACTCACCAGCAAGGCGCCGGAGACAGACAGGCGGAAGCGAATCACCTCACTCTCAGATCCCTTTCTAGCTGGGCCACCATTCTAGCTGGGCCACTGCCAGAAAGGGCTACCCACCCTGGGGAGGGTCTTCCCCTGCAGCTAGCTGGTCCTTCCAGGAAACACTCTCGCAGATCTGTTCAGAGATACCTTTCTTAGTTGATTAAGTTGATGATCTAGATTAACCGTCACTTGTGGTGTCTGCTCACAACTCTATTCTGCGCTCACCGTGTCCTCACAAATCCCTGAAACCTGGAGGATGTGGATGTCATGTGGCTGGAATGGGAAAGAAGAAAGAGGGATCAGAGGTCAGTAAGATGAAGGAGCGACAGTAGGGTAGCCCAGTAGTCCCTCAAGGCCGGGCTTGGCTGGTGACAGCAGTGAGGTTGACAGGGAGGTGGTGGAGAAGTGGCCCATCAGGACTAGAGCTTGATATGAGCTTCTGAAAGAGTCACAGAGAGCTGTGGCTTCAGGGCTAGAGGCTGGAAGTAGACCCTGCTTCTTAGCTTTGATGTGTTTTGCTGCAAAGGCTGGCAAGACGAACCACACACTTAGGAACCCTCTGGAGCACTGTCTGTCAGGGACAGCTGGCTCTGGCTTGAGTCTACCTCAGACATGAGCCTTTGCTCAGGCCACTCTGTTCTGCTTTCTCAAGGGTCTGCATTGTGTGTGTGTGTGTGTGTGTGTGTGTATGTGTGTGTGTGTGTGTGTGCAGGGCTTTCATTTCTGCTACATCATCTGAGCCTGGGAATAGAAGTTTAGAGACACATTCTGCTATAAGATGTATGTTCAGGGGGACAAGCTTCAAGGCCATAGGACAGTTGTACTGTTTCAGCTCCTACTTACCGGATCTATGAAGGAGTTTGGTGGCCCCAGGAATATGGACATTTGTCTCCATGCTTGTGATCTCTGTTCATGAATATATGTGTAATACCAGGCTGCTGGTGCCCTGGGTCCTGGAGACATTTTACTTTATATTCTACAAAAGAGAAATAACTAAGAAATGTGGACAGTGGTTGCTTGTAGTGTGTCCTGAAATTGCTTTCCTCTCTCACAGGACCTGAGTTGGGGTCTCCTGTTGTGAGCCTTGCCTTAGAGTTGTACAAACAGGTACAGAGAGAGCAAGCACACAGCCTGCGTTTACTTAGTCGGGAAGAGACAGAGCAGCCTCCAGAGCTGTGCTGGGTGTTTCTTGCTGTGTCTGAGGCAAGGCAGCAGCTATGGCAGGGTTCCAAACCCCAAAGGGACTCACTCCATGAAGAAAAGGAGGCCAAGTCAAAGGGTTTTGAAGCTTTACATTACGTTCGCGTGTTCATGCCTTTAGGATTCCAGTAAATTACTCAGGCGTGAGTCTTCTCCACTGACGTGAGTGATGTTTCCTGAAGCTTCAGGCACTGGAGAACACGAGGCTTATAGTCCAGAACTTACAAAGAGCTCTGGCTGCCTTCTGGACAGCAGTGGTGGCTCAGTGAAATGAGCGGAAGAAGGAAAAATCACCAGATCCACAATGCGGCTGCACCCCTCAACTAAGAGACAGGCCCCGCCCCAGCCATTGCTCATCTCTGCCCTCTGTTTTTCTCTATCTCGGGAGATGTGCTTTTAAGGTAGTATGGGCAAAACTGCACCACACCAGGGCCGAGTGTGCGTTTCAGACAGGTCTAAGACTGATGGGAGCCCAGGGATAAAGCCGGCGCTGGAAGCTCTGCTCTCGATTCCATGTGATGTAGATTTGAACCCTGGCTCCTTAGAAGACCGACAAAGACACAGACAATGTGCAGAGTTGACTACATTAATTTATTGGAAACAGTTCAGGACAGAGATGAGAGGGGGGGGGGGGACTGTGGCTCTCTAGCTACTTGCTCACAGTTAAGGCAGGGTAGGTGGTGTTCTAGCCCTGTCCCCAGACTCCCCAACCTGTGGCTCTAAAGGACTTCTAGAAGCCAGTATTTGCTTCTGAGAGCAAGGGGGTTGTCCAGGGAGACCAGAGGAGCCTAGAGTGAGAGGGTTGCTTCAAAGTGAGCAAGTGGCTGAGCCCCTTGTCCTAGGTCCCAGTATTGGTCAACCAGAGATGGCTCAGGGCAAAATGCTATGCCAGGGCCAGGATCTGAATGCAGTTTTTAACATTTACGGCCACAGGACACAGCTGAACCACAGGGTGCACACAGGCCTGTGTTCACTGCCAAGTTCCCACTGCAGGGGGCGCTGCAGGCACTCCCGGTCACTGGCCTCGAACCTGACACGCACAGGTCCCCACACACCACTCCTCCTCGGGAGCTGCTGACACCTGTGGATCCAGAAGAATGAATCAGAGTGGGGACCAGGGCGGGGGTCGTGTGGTAGCAGCCAGGAAAGCTTCTTGATTTCCTAAGGACTCTTTTCCCTGACCCAGAATTCCTGGGGTTAAAAGCCTTCCCTGAGAAGCATCTGGCTCCATCTAGATATAAAGGTCTAGATAGTCTTCTAGTCTGACTTCAAATCCCTCCTGCTGCTGTGGCAGCTCTTGTTTTGCATTTAGTTCTCATCTAAACTCCTTTTATACTCTGCCTGCTGTCACAGGCAGTAAATCTGTTCATAACAAATCCCCAGTACTTACAGACATTCACAGCTCCTACACCTTCACACAGCCTGGGGGAAGACAAGAAAGAACTTATGAAGTCCAACGTAGTAGCAAACACAGTCCCCTGCCCCCAACCTTGCTCCACAAGTCAGAATCTTCCCTCAACAGTTGGTCCCACAGAACAGTTTCCCTCAACAGAACATGGCCCATTCTAAACACAGCCTCAAAGGGACCAGTGAAAGATTCGCTCCCAAAGTCTGGCTATTGGCCAGTAAAGGACAAGATGGGGTTTGATTCCTCTGGGAAGGACCCACCTCTGCTCCTCGCCTTCCAACAGGCGCCTGTAGGTGGCGATCTCGATGTCCAGCCCCAGCTTGGAGTTCATCACCTCCTGGTA
>NW_022196893.1:32887862-32888005 GCF_008632895.1 Mastomys coucha
AGATAGTCAAGAGTCCCTGGGTTTCATTGTCCATCATCAGCATACTGTCCAGTCTTTCCCACCAGTCATGAACATTCTAGAAGCAGCCTCTTGCCTTGTTCACATGGGTCAGCCCGAGTGAGCATGATCAGGAAACCCAACTG
>NW_022196893.1:32888777-32890506 GCF_008632895.1 Mastomys coucha
CTCCTGGGTCAGCGCCTCTGTGTTGGCCTCCAGGTCTGACTTGCGCAGGTAGGCACAGTCCACATCCTGGGAAAGAGGGAGGTGTGAGCCTATTTTCATCTATCTTACACAGCACAGGGAAAGGATCCCAGTATTTGTGTGTGCGAATCATTTCTGCTTCCCTTCCCAGCATGCATTTGGCAGCTCTTTTCTGTGGAGACTCTCATGCTTGGTGATACTCCCTGCTTCCCAGCTTGGTCCTAACACTTGTCTCCTTTTTTTCTCCTCTTGATTCTATACTGCAAGCCTCCCAGATGGGATCCAGTTCTGCTGCAGGAGCTTGCCCTGCCCCCAACAGTGATCCCTGTTCCATTGAGCAGAGCCCTGACCTTGTGGTTTGACTTGTAGAGTGGAAAGTAGGCAACACAATCATTCACTGGACAGACAGAAGCCCAGTGTTTTCCTCAGATTCCTGTCACAGAGCCTCTGAAGCAGGATAAGACAGCAGAGGTCAGTGTAGCCACACACTGCCTCAGGGCCACTAAACATTCCAGGCAATTTGCCCTTTGTGACAGTCCTGACTTGACATTCATCCAGTTGCTTCTTGGGGAATTCCCCATCCTTCACGGAAAGGTTCACACTGAATCCCTGATATTAACAGTTTTTCTGTCCACATTGCTCCACCCTCCACCACCACTACTCACCTTCTTCAGAGCCACAAACTCATTCTCAGCTGTGGCTCTCAGAGAAACTTCCTCCTCGTACCTGAAGAGAGAAGAGGTCAGGCAGGGAGGGCTTAGTCTCTGACCCCCATTTCCGTGTCAGAGAGAGCAGGGAGGGCCCTTACAGCTGATCCTTCCAGCCCCTGAAGGACTTTCTGGTTAGTTCGAGAGTTATCTAGGGATCTCTGTCCATTTGAGTTTAGGATAGAGGGTTCATGGGAGACATGTGAACACTCTGCTCTAGAGTCACCCCAGGAAAGGAATGGGGCTCAGCCTTAGAGGCTTGTGGGAAGTGGATATCATATATTCTAGGCCAGGTAGATCTAGCTTTCCATCACTTACCAGTTTTATCTGAAAGACCTAGAGATGCAGGACTGGGCACCTAGGTCTGTGGACTTTCTGGGGCTGGGTCCTGGCTCTCCTAATACCTGATGCTGCATTGACTTGGTTGCCACAGTGCATAGGACAAAGGACAAGTGAAGCAAGTAGATTGCCCTAGAGTGTCTTCCCCCAGAAGGGAGCAGGCCCAGCGGCTAGACTGTCCCCAGCTGAGATAGACAGAGCCTAACCACAGAGAGGACCCCTTCAGATATCTGCTTACACAGAAATCCCATAGTTGACAGGCAGGATCTGGCAATGCCCTCCCCACACACTTTCCTGGAAACAACCTTATGTCTTGTGCCTTGAGCTTCCAGCTAAGCAAAATCCTGAGCCAGTTCCTCACCCAGAGCCCTCACCTCTTCTTGTAGCCCTCCATGGCCTCCTGCGCATGGTTGAGCTCAGCAGCCAGCCTCCCGCTGTCCGCCTCCACACACTCAGCCTCCCGCCTCAGCACCTCTATGTAGCCCTCGAACAGAGGCTCCACGTTGCTCTCACAGCACTTGCGGTTCTGGTAGAACTGCCACTTGGTCTCCAGCAGCTTGTTCTGCTGCTCCAGGAAGCGCACCTGCCATAGGAGGGAGAAGGGGTTCAGGGGCAGATCTGGGCTGATGGTGGAGAGGAAGTAGAGGGGCTCTGGGAAGGAGCCC
>NW_022196893.1:32891388-32901232 GCF_008632895.1 Mastomys coucha
CTGTAGGGAGCTGCAGAGATGCAGCAGCGGCCAGGCCTGGGCCCACAGGCTGAGGCGCAGCTGAAGGCGCGGCCACAGAATCCTGATCCACAGGTCATGGTGCTTCTGAAGATGGGCTGCAGTGTTCTGGATGGGAGCTCCGGAGTCCTGAAGGAAGCTCCAATGTGCTAGTCCAGGCACTGGGGTCCTATTTATGGCAGGTTCTCAGGGGTTTGGCTAAGAAGGTGGCTGAGGCAATTGGACTTTATGGGCTTGGGCGGTTAGCCTTGTCCAAGCCTCTCTAGAATGTGCTTTAATGGTAGAGTGGCCCGCACCCTCCTCTTTGTAAAGCAAGCCAGCAGGTGCCTGGGGCGCTCAGCAGGTTGCATCTTCAAAGTGCCTAAGGTGGGGTATGCGCACTCTGTGGCTTAGGGGAGGGCAGGAAGGACCCATGCATAGAGGAGAGCTGGGAATGGGGTGTCGATGCAATTGGGCCTTCAGTGTGTGGGGAGGAGGGTGCCCAAGCAAGGCTGGGGAATCAACCCCAACCCACATAGGCTTTGGTCCAGGACCTAGCTCTTTCAAAGCAGAGCAGGATCTTGTCCCTCATGCTGATGATTGCTTTTCGTCAGCATGGCAGCACCCAGTGCAGGGCTAAGTATTTATCTCTTCAGTCCTCTAAACTCTGAGTGGCATTTACAGAATGTGTGGCATACAGTCTTTAGGTACTTCAACACCATACCCCACTACGAAACCCAGGGTCTTGAGTGGTCTAGCAAGGACTTTGCCCTTGAGCAATACTGTACCTCCTTCCACATACATTTCTTAAAAATGCAGGCATCACCTTTTTTATATGCTAGGAAATCCAGAACAGCACTTCCAACCCATTCCACATTCTATTTCCTCTGTTGTCTGAGGATTGTTTTAAAGCAGGTTTTCACCATTTACCTCGTCACCCCTGTCCGGATGCCCTGTGTGGGAGGTCAGAGCTTTTGACTGATTGTCTCTATGGGCCTCATAGGTATGTGCGACAGCTAAGGTTTCAGTCAGCTGGCTCTTTGGTTTTGCTGTGGATGTTTAAGAACTCAATCCCTACTTGTGAGCCGTGCCTGTCTACTGCCCAGCACAGATGCAGAACAGCCACTGCTTGACAAAAATCTGTGAGATAGCTCAGGGCTAGAGGATTGGCTTATATCCAGTCAACATCTGGGGCAGGATAAGTCATAATACACTCTGGGCACTTCTTACTGCACCAGATCTGGAGGGATAACATGTCAGATTGTGGCTCTGAAGTTGGATTGCTGGAGAACATTTCCCCCTTTACAAGGAGTGAGGACTCTTTAGGGAACCTTACTTTGACAAGAGTGCTTTCCTTTGCATGGGTTACCTACTGTGTGCTCATCATGGGTTACCTACTGTGTGCTCATCAATATAAGGGAAGAAACAATCTCTAGTTCTAGCTGTTTGAAGGATGCACTATTCCTCTTGTTTTTACAGAAGAGGAAATGGAGGCTTAGAGAGATTGAATAATTTGCTCAAAGTCTCCCAGGTGTCACGTGGTGAAGTTGGGAGCCCCCACAAGTGTGAGGACCACCTCCCCATTTCCTAGTCTCTGAGAAAGTCCCAGAGGGTAGAGAATGCTGGCTGGAGTGAATATTTGTGAACTTTGACAGTGGCAGAATGGAAGGAGGATGGCAGAGTTGGTGATTGGAACAGGTTGGATAGGAGGGGCCAGTGGGGTGTGTGTTCTCAGAGCTGCATGGGGATGGCACGTGGCTGAGAGGTGTTTCGTGGACGTAAGCGCTGGCAAGGCCGTGGAAGGCACCAGTTTTAGCTACCTGCATCCTCTTTAGTTGTTTTGGTCCATCTGTGCACCCTAATTATTCACCAGCCATTTCCACTCCAATAGAGCATCATCCTACCAAACCACTTGGGAAGGCACGGCAGACAGTGGCATAGAAGTCCCTGGGAGCCCAGGCAACCAGAAAGATCTTAGGGAGGAGCAAGGAGTGGGCTTGGTGAAAGGTTAGGGAGGGAGGAAACCTCAGGGCGGAGCTCTGGCTTCTGCATTCAGAGATTGACAGGACAGATGTGGGGTCACAGGCTGTGCTGGTCATCCAGTCACCCAGATGGGTGTGGCACCTGCTGCCACCTCATCTTTTCAGAAAGGTGGGCTAACGTGTTGGAAGCTCTTTGAAACCATTCTGGTCACTGCCCACAACAGTGTCCCCAGCTACTGGTTGGCCAGGTGTCCCTGGAGCATGAGTCAGGCAGTACCTCCCAGATGGCCTTTCCTGCCTGGGGAACTCCCATCAAAACAGGCCGCAGAAGCATGAGCCCATCACTAATGCCTAGCTCTTGCTAAGCAAGTTTCAAGCCCCAAGAAGCAATTTAGAATGAGATACAAAACACTCACGTGTGACACCATTTCATTGGACTTCAGGGGCTATTATTCACTGCTAAGTTTTGAACACTTAGCATGGCACTTAGCCTGTTTGCTTCCAGGAAAACGCTGAAAACTGAATGGGGAGGCAAGAAAGGAGTTAGAGGGTGGGGAAAGGGGGACAAGAGGTCGGCTGAACCATGCTATTCTAACTTCGTGGCTCTAACAGTGTAGAGTCAATGCATTGAGGCTATGGAAGTCAAAATATTTTTTATTGAGAAATACACCAACAGACAATAGAATTTATAGCTGGTATGATGTAACATTATAGTAAGGAATAAAACACATGAACAGGAGTTCTTAAGAGCTCCTACACACTGGTATGTACTCACTAATAAGTGGATATTAGCCAAAAAAGTACAGAATACCCAGTGTATAATACACAGAACTCAAGAAGGTTAACAGGTCAAAGGGGCTAAGTGAGGATGCCTCAATCCCACTTGAGAGGGAGAAGAAAGCAATCATGGGGGGGAGCAGAGAGGGGAAGGGATCTGAGTGGAAGAGGGGTTAGGGAGGGGAAAAGGAGAACATGGTCTGGTATTGGGTGGAGGGACAGGAGCGAAGCCCTGAGGGCCAGCAGAAAGAATGGAAGTAGGCAACCTCAGGAGTGAGAGGTGAGGATCCTCTAGAATGTACCAGAGCCTTGGGAAGGGGGAGAGATTCTTAGAACTCAAAGGTAGGGACCTTAGATGAAATGCCCTACAGGGGGAGGGAACTTGTAGAGTCCACCTCCAGTAGAAATACAGGGCATCACTGGGAAAACTTTTATGGATGTAATGTCGATTACAGTTTGAGGTAGTATTTCTCTCTAGTTCTCAGTGATTTAAATGTGACCAAGCCTTCTGTACTTTGTCACAAAAAGCTGGTTTTCCAGGTGGCTATTTTGGTGAGTGTCAAAATAAGAATTTATGGTGTATTACTGTTGATTCACTTTGAATATATATATATATACATATATATATGTATATATATATGTATATTGCAGAAAAAAAGAAAGACAAAGCATCAAGTGGAGGGAGGGGGTTGCCATTCTATAGTCAGAAACTCTGACCCAGAATTGTTTCTGTCTAAAAGAACTGAAGGGACAAAAATGAAGAAGAGATTGAGGGAAAGGAGGTCCAGCGACAGGCCCAAAGTGGGATCCATCTCAAAGGGAGGCTTCAAGGCCTAACACTATTACTGAGATGTGCTTACAGGCAGGAACCTAGCATGACTGCCCTCTGAGAGGCCCAACAAGCAGCTGAACGAGTCAGATGCAGATACTTACACCCAACCAGTAGACAGAAGCCAGGGACCCATGTGGTTGATTAGGGAAAGGCTGGAAGAAGCTGAGGAGGAGAGCGAACCCATAAGAAGACCATCAGTCTCAACTAACTTGGACCCCCGAGATCTCTCAGACACTGAGCCACCAACCAGGCAGCATACACTAGCTGAAACGAGGCCCCCAAAACATATACAGCAGAGATATACATGGTCTGGCTTCAGTGTGAGAAGATGCACCTAACCCTCAAGAGACTTGAGGCTCCAGGGAGTGGGGAGGTCAGGTGGGGTTGGAGGGTGGGGACATCCTCATGGAGATGAAAGGCAGAGAGGGAATGGGATGGGGAACTGTGTGTGGGGGGGCAGACTGGGAGGGGGACAATGACTGGACTGTAAAAAAAAAGATTTAAGATAACAAATTTAAAAAAGAGCTCTTATGTACTATAACTCTTCAGAGATTGTACCTTCCTCTGGGCTAGGTGATACATCACCTGGATCTTAGAATTATTTATTCCTCATTTCTCTTTACAGTTTTAGAACCACTGGTTCTGAAACCAGTGGCATATCTGTCCACTTTCCAGGTTTTGAATTCTACAAATATGGACTCACATCTCAGGTCTTCTTTCATGTCTGGCTGCTCTCTGATGTTTTCATTCAGAGTGCGCTCCTTGTATCCCTAGAGTCAGTCACCTCTCTGCACAGCTAGGCTCATGGATTAGTCCATATGTGGAAGGGAGGACTTGGGGACATCTCTCTCCATCTTCTGATGCAGCTGTAGTTGTGTGCAGCTGTAACAGGGTACACTTTGCACTCCCCCAGTTTTTAAAAGAATCTTTCCTGATGCCAGGCAGCCTCATTTCACACAAGGTACCATTCCAATAGAGTGATAGTATGGACTCTCTCTCTCTCTCTCTCTCTCTCTCTCTCTCTCTCTCTCTCTCTCTCTCTCTCTCTCTCTCTCTCTGTGTGTGTGTGTGTGTGTGCACATGGAGGTCAGAGAAAACACCTTGTGGGAATCATTTCTCTCCTCCCACCATCTGAGTCCTGGGGATTGAACTCAGTCATCTGCCTTTGCTTCTAGCACTCTTACCCACTGGGAAATCTTGCTCACCTTTGTATAATTCATCCATTACAAATGTTGTGTTATATGTGTGAGTGTTTTACCTGCACATTTGTGTGTGCACTTGTTCGTGGCTGGTGCCCATGGAAGTCAGAAGAGGGTGTCAGAGTCCTTGGAATGAGAGTTGTGGATGGTTGTGATACTGGATCCTTTGCAAGAGCAGTAAATGTTCTTGTCGTGTGAGCACTTGTACCAGCAGCCCTGCCCGTGTAATTCTTATAGTCTCCTCTGAGGCTAGTGCTCTGAAGCTCGGAGACCAGGGAGGGAGGATACCTGCTCAGGGTGAGAGTCAGGTGACCTCCGGGGCTGGTGCACCAGATCCTGGTGGAAGGCATGAGCTTGGCTCTTTGCATTCCCATCTGCCCACCATTGGCAGCACACTGTAGAGGTGTTTGCATGAGGCACCTAACACACATGTTCACTTGCTTCCTACTCAATACCCTCTTTAAGGTTTTCTTTGCACAGTGCTCTCAGGGTTCTGGCCTGGAGGATGGAGTAGAACTCATCTTTGCTCTTAGTGGACCTCTAGCTCTAAGAGGAAAGCTGGGCACACACACAGATCGTAAACAGAGAGGCACATCCCGAAACACTACTACATACAAAAATTTTGTTTGTGGACACATTCCAAAAGCTTGGCACATAGTAGGTGCTCAATAAATGTCTATTGAATGAATGCAGTGAGTACCAACTACACATTAAGTACTGAGTAATGGGGTCATCAAAGCTTGGTGGCCAGTTGTACAAAGCTTTGTGGTCAGATGGGGTGGGGTCACACAAAGCAGACCAGGAAGTGACCATTTCTCAGGGTGGGGTTGGAAGAGTGATGCTGCTCGCTGAAGCCTGAAGAAGTGAAGTAAGAGAAATGTGTTCTGACCAAAGAGAGCCGGCCAGTAGGGTGAGGATGGAGGCCTGATTCTAGGGCCTGGGCTCTGTTGGAGGATGCAGGAGGCCTGCTTCCAGAGCCTTGACCTCAGCTGATAGCAGTCTCTCTGCTTCTTTCTGTGTCTCTGTGTCTGTGTCTGTCTCTGTCTGTCTGTCTCTCTCTGATCATAGAATTTCATGATCCTTCTTTCAAGGACCCTTAGCCTTCCTGAGCTGCTATCTCTGGTTCTGTCTCCCTACTAAGTCCTCTCTGAGTCACCTCCTGCTTCTGCCTTGTAAAAGCCCATCCTCACCCTTCCCAGAGAGCCTCCCTTCCTCTCCCTGTAAGGGCAGTGCAATCAGGTATTCCTCTGTACCTGACATCTCTGCAAAGTGCCCTGGGCATACTCCGACTTTCCTCATCTCTGTGTCTGTTTTCCTTGACATGTGAGAGTCCCAGAGTCCTGGTTTCCTTCTTCTGTGTAGTCTCCCCATCCAAGGGAGCACATATTCAGCATTTACCTGACAGGGCATATTGATCCCAGAGTCCCCAGATGTTCCATTTGCAAGGTCTATCTGATCTCTGCTACCCATTTACCTGACAGGGCATATTGATCCCAGAGTCCCCAGATGTCTATCTGATCTCTGCTACCCACCCGGTTTGTTCCCCAGAAGCAGAAGGGATTGGAGTGAGCTTTGAGCAAAGACTTCATGAGATGAAAACAGTCCTACCTGCTGTCATCACAAGGTCCTCTTGTCCACATGGGCTGGAGAAAGAGACTGCTCTCTAGGCCATACCACTTGGACCCACTGCCTCCACATGCAAGGTGACCCATTCAGAAGGGTTTTCTTTGATATAAAGCTTCTTGAAACAAAAGAATTAATGTCCCTTCTGTCAGCAGTGTGGCTATTGGTTCTTCCCCCAGGAGGTTCCTCTTCAACCCTAGTTTCTAGCCAGCCAGTGAGGGCTGGCCTATTCTTGCTTCCTATGCACTTCTATTGTGTTAGGATAGATTACCAAGAGCATCCCCCAACAGTCCCATGGGATTTCTGGATACCACCCAATAGGAGGTTTGGGGATTAGAAGAAAACAAAACAAAATAAAACAAAACAAAACAAAAACCAAAGCAAAACAACAAGACACACAGGCTGGATGTTGTTTAATTTATGAACAAGGATTTCTTTTTTCAAATCCTACTTTATTTTTTGAGGTAATATAGTTACATCATTTCCCTTCCCTTTCTTCCCTCCAAACTTTCCCATGCACCACCTTGCTCACTTTCAAATTCATGGCCTCTTTTTATTTAATCATTGTTACATATGTGTGTGTGTATATACATATACATATATATATATGTGTATATATATATATATACATACATACACACATACAAACATGTACATTCCTAAATACATAAATAAGACCTGCTCATATCATATAATGTTACTTGTATGTATGTGGTCAGGGCTGACCATTGAAATCAGACCACTCACTGGCGGTCCTTCTTTATCTCACTCTCAGGTTTCCTAAGTTGCTTATAATTCTTTGTCAAGCATTGAGGCCTTGTGGGATTTCCTCTGTATCCATTAACGTGTCTACTGGTGCCATCTTTCAGCTTATGTTTAACCATCCATGTTGGCGAGTCTTGACGTAGCTTCTGACATTTCTAGGAGCAGTCTTCCTTATTCTTCTGGCTCTTTCAAATCTTTTTGTCTCCTCTTCCACAAAACCCCTGAGCCTTATGGACAAAGGTTGTTGTAGTGAGTCAGTTGGGAGTGGGGAATCCACAACTCTGCATTTTGGTTGGTTGTGTGGGCAAGGATTTCTGATTCTCTTCTAAGACCGAATGAAAAACAAATCTCTGAACAATTTTCCAATGGATGACATCTGGATCGTCTGAGCTTTTCTTTCTGTTAGAGTTGCTGCCTAAGGATTGGTCAAGATGAAGGTCCATGAAGACATCTTTCCTGAGGCCGTTGGACCGGGGAGGAGACAGACATTAGGCTCTTTCCCAGAGTAAAGGCTGAAGTCCTTTCTTCTCCTGGGACAGGCCCATTCAGTAGAATAATAGTGTTCCCAATAATAATTGGGTACTTTCTATGGGCCAGCTGCTGTGTTAAGTACTATCTTTGCATTATTTTATTAACTTCTACTACTCTTTCAAGATATGTCCATTACTGGTAATTGAACATAAGTGGTTTGGGGAGGTGAGTGAGTGCACCCCATCGAAGCTGTCAACACATCCACAAAAACAACTGCACAACAACAAACCACATCTGTTTGTGCCCTTGGAGTGGATCAGGCTCAGGCCCAAGTACTTAGTGAAGATTGATTCTTTAATCCTCACAACAAATTTACGAGACAGGTATCACCCTCATCTCACGACTCATAATAGAGGCTCAGAGATGCTAAGTAGCTGCCTGGAGTTATCCAGTAGCGTGGTGGAGCCTGGATTTAAAACTAGGTACTTTGGAATCCAGATCTGTGTCCTCAACTGGTATAACGTGTATTTCTACTTTTCAAAAAAAATTGCAGCTCCAGAAGGAATAATTGTATGCAATGACAGAATAAACACCAGGCACCCATGGCTGACCCAGAGGGTGAGGGCACAGTCATGACGTAAGCAAAACAGTGATGTGTTCTGTTCTACTCTGGCTGGCTTTGTTCTAGACTGTTTTGTGACTGAAAATGGTGGTTATTCCCATTGGAGGGCAACAATATGAACTCTGGGAAAACACTGCCCAGAGCGGCTGGCAGGGGTAGGGGCGCCGCCTACTGCACCGTGCTCTGGAGTTTATAGAGCCTATACACACCCCTTCAGACTTCCAAGACAGCCAGGGGAGGTGAAGTCTCAGCCACTTTTTAGCAGAGTGAAGCACCTGCTTCAGGGTCATATAGAGGTAGTCAGAGCGGTGCCTCTGGCCCTACCTAGCTCTTGTGAGTTTAAAGCCTATGCTGTAGGGGCAAGACTAGCTGCTACAGTTATGTATTAATGCCTATCAAAACCACTGGCAAGCTGATGTTACAAAGTGGAAGTGTTACTGGGGAAGGGAAGGGGGTTCATAGTACAAGAAGTATCAGGGGCTCGACTGACAGTTGGGGACTTCATGTCACCCTACCAAATTTTACATACTGATACAAATACTCTATAGATAGATACCAACAGTAAGGCCACCCATGGATGACATAAGAGCCTGAGATGAAATGAAGACCTTAGATCCTCAACAATGTTGGGATTTTCTGGGGCCAGCGAGCCAATTGACACTTAGGCCTTGGGGAAGACAAAAGAAGACACTCCTTTGGTTCTAGACAGTCAAGACGGGCTAAGGATTGTCTGTGTCCATAGACATGTGTGTGTGTATGCATGTGTGTGTGTGTGTGTGTGTGTGTGCGCGCGCGCGTGCGCCTCTGAAGGCAAACATAGACATGCAGCCTATAAGTTCATGGAAACTGTGTGTCAGAAGGACAACCTGATGAGGAAAAGGAAGGGTCAGCGGGTCTGAGCTGTGGAAGAGGGAGAAAAGGACTAATTTAGGGATTATTCAGTTACGGAGCCCTAAGGGGCACGGAGAACTACCCAGGTGGGCCATCTCATCTAGCACACCAGTTCCATGGCATCCACGTCCCTAGCTTGGATGGACCTAGCTTGTCAGGACCTCGGACAGCGGTGCCACCATTTTCCAGTTCTGGATTGGAACAACAGCTCCGCCCCTTTTCCTTTTCGTTGCGATTTGAGTCACCTACACTGTCTTTCCACCTCCCTTTCTGTGTGTTGGGCACAGGAGCAGGGGATGGAGGAGGTGAGCTGGCCCTTTGAAGAAGGAAATTGAACAGTTTAGGGCAAAGGACCA
This sequence comes from Mastomys coucha, assembly GCF_008632895.1. Taxonomy (NCBI): domain Eukaryota; kingdom Metazoa; phylum Chordata; class Mammalia; order Rodentia; family Muridae; genus Mastomys; species Mastomys coucha. Next base: position 32,900,904 of record NW_022196893.1, read on the forward strand.
CAAACACCTGCAAATGGTCACCAATTTAGCACATTTAAGGAGGAGCCACAGCAGCTAAACAAGCCAAGCTCATAAAGCCATCTAATTGCTTCAGGCCACGTGGTCACAGTCAGGGTCCCCACATATATAAAAAGCCAACAAACCTAAAGAGGTAAACACCTGAATTCACGTCCACTGCACCCTCTACTTGGACGTCTCCAGTCTCACACTTGCCCTTCTCCCCAAATAACCATGACTTGTGGATCCTACTGTGGTGGCCGAGCCTTCAGCTGCGCCTCAGCCTGTGGGCCCAGGCCTGGCCGCTGCTGCATCTCTGCAGCTCCCTACAG
>NW_022196893.1:32902378-32903978 GCF_008632895.1 Mastomys coucha
CAGCGGGAGGCTGGCTGCTGAGCTCAACCATGCGCAGGAGGCCATGGAGGGCTACAAGAAGAGGTGAGAATGGCCTGTTGTGGTGCTGGTATAAGATGTGCCTTATATCAAAGCCCAGGACATGGAAGTGTAGCCAGGGTGATGTCATTGTAGGATCCTGCTATCTGTGAAATATTTGCACAGATGTTTGTTGGAGAGGACGAGTGTGTCAATTTCTGCCTCACTCTTCCCTCTGCAGACTGAGACTAACAGCTCTATCTTCTCTGGAGAGGACAGACACATCCCTTGCCCCAGCTCTTTCTCAATTTAATATCTTCACTGCGGTCCCTGAACAGATTCTGCTCGCGAAATTAGGAGGGCCATGAGCCATGCTGTCTGTCTGTCTGTTTGCCCTGGGCACTTAGCCCAGGAATCTGGGCCTGCTCAGCAGCTGGGCCGGGACTGACATGCAAATGGGAGGAGGTTGGAGCTGTGGTACCCAAGGCTCTGTGATGTCCACTCCCAGATGCAGTTGGGGTCAAATCCTCATTCTCTTCCTGTGTTGTCTTCAGAACAGCACTGGGAGGTTCCCTTTGAGCTCTCCCCTACTCCCAGATAGCCCAGATTCCTCCAGAAAGATCTAGCAGGGCCAAGAGCTCTGAGGTCTCCTCCCCTGAGCTCCCTGCATGGAGTGTAGGTTTCCACCACCACCTCATGTCCCCCATTTCTGTCCTAGGTACGAGGAGGAAGTTTCTCTGAGAGCTACAGCTGAGAATGAGTTTGTGGCTCTGAAGAAGGCAAGTAGCAGGTGGTGTGTGTGTGTATGTGTGTGTGTGTGGGGGTGGGGTGGGTGGAACATGACTCCCTGTGCTTGTGGTGACCCACTTCATGAATTTTGATCTTTCCACATTAAAATAGGAAAAGTCTCAGAGAGATGGCCCAATGAATATCAGACCTAGGGCTGTGACATTGGGCTGTTGTGAGGGCAGTAGCCATTTGGAAGGTTGGCATCTAGAGAGTCAGTAATTCTAGTCACAAGGGCCACGAATCAGTTTGGAATGTCTATTGATTGGCTCCTGATCTGATAAAGGACCTTGCCTGTATTAACCTTGATATACCTTTCCTTTATTCTGGGGTGTATCCAGCAGCCATAGGGCTCCATTCTGTTCATTGAAAGTGGAGTAGTCTACATCCATTCTACAAATCTGACCAGAATGTTAGTGCCCAAGACAGTGTGTAAGGGTTAAGAGGGTTACTACGGAGTGTCCAGTTGGCCTCTTGAAGCACTACTGGTTCCGTTGGACAATCTGGGAGCCATCTGGGAAGCTTTTTAGAACAGAACAGAACCAAAGAACAAGAAGAGGGAAGATATCTTGGAGGCTGAGAAGCAGAGAGTCTCCAAACCTGAGGAACTGTCAAGTGCATGCTGGGAAGTGGAAGCAGAGATGATTGCACACAGGGATCTTTATCTACTGTACTTCCTGGGTGAAGAGAGAGAGGAGCTTAGAACACAATTAGCTGAGTGAGTCAGGCTCATAACTTCCCTCTTTCCTAGGATGTGGACTGTGCCTACCTGCGCAAGTCAGACCTGGAGGCCAACACAGAGGCGCTGACCCAGGAG
>NW_022196893.1:32905015-32906181 GCF_008632895.1 Mastomys coucha
GAGTCTGCCGTGACCCAGTCCGAGCAGCAGGGAGAGGCCGCCCTCACTGATGCCCGCTGCAAGCTGGCAGGGCTGGAGGAGGCCCTGCAGAAGGCCAAGCAGGACATGGCCTGCCTGCTCAAGGAGTACCAGGAGGTGATGAACTCCAAGCTGGGGCTGGACATCGAGATCGCCACCTACAGGCGCCTGTTGGAGGGCGAGGAGCAGAGGTGGGTCCTGTAGCTTTTCACTTTCCCAACCCTCCTTGGGTCCTCAGCATTGAGCCCCACACCTTGGGTACCGGCTCATCTTCACTTCCTCACCCATGGTCCTGCACGTGGATAGGAAATCTGTGTAAGTCCTTTAACCTTGATGTAACTTTTAGCCTTGATGTAACCTTTGACCTAACTCCATCTCATTCACTCCTGGTCTCTTTCTAAGGCTGTGGACAGGGAAGATATTGGGTTTTGCCCTCTCAAGGTCTAGCTGGTATTCGTACCTAGGGCCCACTATCCTCTGTTCCCATCATGCTCTGCCTGAGTTGTCTCGATTCCATCTTCTTGTCTAAGCTGTCCCTAGCCAGGTCTACTCCAACCTTGGAAATTCAGATTCATCTTATAATAGCATCTTTTGACAGCAGAGTCCACCAATCCGTTTAGCTATTGTGATGGTAACTAGCGAGTGCCCTAGAGTGTCCTCCCATTGCAGTTTGTCCTGAGCTAGAGGACAACAGACTAGTTCTTCTTGGAACTTCGTTTTTCCTATTCACACTTGGGTACTAAAGGAGGACCCTCTTGTTCTTCAGCCTTCCTGTGGCGGAGGGCTCCTCACACCCCAAGTCCTTAGGGACTCCACTTTAAATCCAAGCTCTGGTTTTTGTGCTTTCTGTTTCATGCTCAGTTGTTTGGTTGTAGTTCGAGCCTCTTTTGTGTCTATCCAGCTTCCAGGGTGACACGCAGGTAGAGAACCATGTGTACTGGGGAGATGGGGACACAGACTTGGCATGTGGTCACATTGAGAGGTACCCAGCACAACAGAGTAGCTTGGCATGTGGTCACACTGAGAGATACCCAGCACAACAGAGTAGCTTGAGAAGCCTGGAGGTACCTGGTGATGGTACCAGAGAGAGAGAGAGAGGAGAGAGAGAGGGAGAGTGTGTGTGTGTGTGTGTGTGTGTGAGAGAGAGA
>NW_022196893.1:32906385-32914592 GCF_008632895.1 Mastomys coucha
GAGAGAGAGAGAGAGAGAGAGTCCCTGAAAAAACCTTGACTTCTCCACCACACAGAGGGAGGGAGGGAGGCAGGGAGCCCCAGCATCTGTTCCGAGTTTGTCAGCCTCTGTCTTTGTGTTCTGGCCAACTCTGCTTGGTTCCCTTCTGGAAAATAATGTCAAGTGGAGAAGAAATACAGGTCAGGTAGTGTTGGAGTCTTAGCCCTGAACTGCCATTGGCCATTCCCTTGTGGGTGCCCAAGAGGAGGACTGCTTGCTTTAGGTAGCTTCCAGTGAGAGGACTGCTGTAGGTAGCTTCCCAGCTGCCTCCAAGGTTCTAAGCTCTCATCTCTTCAACTGAGGTCATTTATGAAGACAGGTGTTGTCTTCAGATACTGAGGCAAAAGGTTCTGATTTCCCTTATGCCCAATGTCACAATGACAATTGGATGGGGTGTAAAAGGTTACACCTGCTTTCCTTGAATGCACTTGCAGTTCAAAACCGACAGGGCAACAGCAGCCAGTACTTCAGCATGTATCTAGGGTGTCTTAGTCCCCAAGAGAGCAGTTGGATTATTCTGGCTGGAGACCTAGAGCCCACTGTGGTGAGCAGCGAATAAGCATGGGGTGATAGAGGGCATGCCTTGCCTTCAGAATTCACAGGGTACTCGTCAGGGCTACCCTTAGCTCGGGTTTTTCAGTTTCTCTCATGCATCCTTTCTCTAGGGTGAGAGCCTAGAAGGGACCCATGATGGTTCCTGCTGCATGCTTTCGGTGAACTAACGTCTCCCTTTCCTTTCCCACAGGTTGTGTGAGGGCATTGGCTCCGTGAATGTGTGTAAGTAATTCCAGCCTCCCTCTTTCCTGCGGGGTGATGCGCGCCTTTGGGGCGGGAACACTTGAGCTTGCTGCAGAGCCTCTTGGCAGTGGCAGTGCCTGACAAGGTCTCCCCTGTTCTCCCGGCTTTCAGGCGTGAGCAGCTCCCGCGGTGGCGTCGTCTGTGGCGATCTCTGCGTCTCTGGTACTGCCCCTGCTGTCAACACCAGAGTGTGCAGCGCCCCCTGCAGCGGCAACGTAGTGGTGGGCACCCCCAATGCCTGCGCCCCCTGCGCCGGGGCAGGCGCCTGCAGCGGAGGCTGTAAGAAGTGCTAGAAAGTCACAAAGCTGCAAGCCACTGCCACGGGCCACCCTGCCAGAAGGGACAGCACAGCGGGACAGTGGCCTAGGCGCTTTCATCTCATTCTATAGCTTTCTCCAGCACCTTGTCCCCAGAATTCTTGCTTTTCTTTCCCCTTCTGCTTTTATGCTGGATTCATTGGTCTTAGGATCTCGGAGGACCCGCTGCCCCAGGATCCTTTGTCCGACTTTACCCGGGTCCTTAGCATGCTTTTGCCTGGGCATGGAGAGAGGGCCCAACATGATCATTTTCCAGTCACTCTGCGAGAGACCACGTGACCCTGAGCATCTTCTTCCCGGTCTGCCTGGCAGCAGCTCCCCCGAACCAGGGACTCGGCTGCCTGCTCATTTGCCTTTGTCTCACTTTGCGTTCCCAATAAACTAATTGCAGCGAATCAAACCCGCGCCTCAGTCTCTCCAAAATGCTGCCTATGCCAGGTGCCTCAGCCAGAGTCTCAGTACCCTACCGGCCACCTGGGTATTTTCAGTAGGCAAAAACACCTCCTATCTGGTCTGGAGAAATCAGGCTTTTGGGACAACAAAGCCAAACTCAGGGCAGAGTCTTGTGGGGTGGTCGGTATTCTAACTGAGGTGTTCCGTCTTAGCGCTGTGGACTGGGCGACTGTCCCTGAGCTCTACCGGGACATTTTACTTGTAGCATTCTTGGTCTCTTCACTAGATGCAAGAGGTTTCCTCTGCCCCTCATTATTATAAGCAAAAACTTCTCTAGACAAGATGAAATCTCACCTAGGTAACTATGGGGCGGAGCATACCTGGCTCTTGCCAGGTAACTGTGGGGTGGAGCATACCTGGCTGTTGCCAGGTAACTGTGGGGTGGAGCACACCTGGCTGTTGCCAGGTGACTGTAGGGCGGAGCTTACCTGGCTGTTGTCAGGTAACTATGAGTCGGAGCTTAGACAGAATGTTAACACCAGGGATTCTCAGACACCATCATTTTGCTCCCATTCTTCCAAGGACATTTCTGGGGTGCAGTGAGGAAGAGACTCAGAGAACGGCAGAGGTGGGAAAGAGAGGGACTCTGGGTAGATCAGGGTCAGGAGACCTGGCTACTGATTCAGAGAGGTGACGGTCACCTGCTGTGTGCATGGGTGCTGGGGAGTTAGGAGTGAGGTGCACACAATTCCCAGTGCAGCTCCCAGCTCTCCCAGGAGATGGGAGTGAGGCTTTGTTCCCAGAGGCACGATTGGAACAGCAGTCTGTCTGTCTGTCTGTCTGTCTGTCTGTCTGTCTGTCTGTCTATCTCCAGGACTGCAGCAGGCAGATCTCTCCTCCTTACTGGACTTCATGTCTTGTGGGGAAGAGTGTCAGCTAAGGATGACATGCAGCAAATCTCTACAGACGGGTGTCAGTTTTAGAATTTAAAATATTTTTTTTTCCCAGTGCAGAGGAGCAAACCCATGCTAGACAAATGCTCTCCCGCTGAGTTATGCTTCCTACCGGGGAGGCTTCAAACACAAGTTCTTTACTCCTGCTTTCTCCTGATTCTGTGGCCTTGAAGTGTGGATGCTCTTTCTCTTCGCCTGGCATCTTTTTGGGTACTGTGATGATGGAGAGGTTCTCAGAGCCTCCCTTGCCAAGGATGGTCCTGCCGCTGGCTGCCAGCTGGGAGCTGAGGTCAAGGTTGTCAGAAGGACTATATACCAGCCAGCCTTGAGTATAATAATCTGAGCAGACAGAATTATCACAAGTGGTTATTAACTGCAGTACAGGGTTGGAGGAAGGAGAGGAGGTTAACAAGAGGTAAGGCGGTAAACCTAAACCTTAGGAGCTGTGCTGATAGGCGAGGCTTGGGCTTGCCTGGTCTGTGGTGAGCCTTGACCTTCTCTTCCCTGGACTGAGGGTGACCTAGGGTATCTGTGAAGTGCACCCCTAGTTGTGTCTATGGCAGCGTTTCTAGAGAAAATTAACTAAGGGGCAGAATGGGGTACTGTGCCCCAATCTAGAGGACTGGGCATGACAGGGGAGAGAAGAGGAAGTCAGTCCAATGGAGACTCTCCCATCTCCTCAAGGTTGCAGTTTCAGCATGACTTCCATCCATCCCTGGCTAGCATCCTCCTTCCCAGAACCCTTTTCTTCCAGCCCTAAGGCCCAGGGCTCTTTGCTTGTTTTCTCCAAACACAAACACTCCTCTAAGAAGAAAGGAGGCCCACAAGACCCAGGAAGACCTAGGCTCAGAGGACCCCCAGATTCACAGGCCCTGCCCAAGGTTATAAAGGTGGAACTGACAGGGAGCTCCAGGAGTGGGGTGTGTGTGTGTGTGTGTGTGTGTGTGTGTGTGTGTGTGTATAACATCCCTCCATGGCCTCTGCATCAGTTCCTGCTTCCTGACCTGCTTGAGTTCCTGTCCTGACTTCCTTTGGTGATGAACAGCAATGTGGAAGTGTAAGCTGAATAAACCCTTTCCTCCCCAACTTGCCTCTTGGTCATGATGTTTGTGCAGGAATAGAAACCCTAACTAAGACAACACTTAACTCATTCACAGTCCTGACTTTCTGGTATAGTTTTAATCTGCTCCTGTGCCCGTGTATTCCCCATCTATCCTAATAAGTTCCTGAGTGACGATGCTTTTTAGCCTACCTGCATTTGTATCAGCTCTCTGCCTCTGGTAAGTCTTTTATGAACTCCCACCTCCTTAACTCCTCTGCAACCACTATGTCACACATATTGCTGTGTGAATGTGTTGTGTTATTTGAGGAGTAAAGTTAGTGTCCATTACCAGAATATAAAGAACCTGAAACTGGGGTTTGGTGGTATATACACAAAATCCAATCACTCAGAAACAGGGGCAGGAGAACCAGGAGTTCAAGGCCAACTTTGGCTACTTAGTGAGTTGGAGACCAGTCTAGATGACATGACACCCTGTCTCAAAAAAAAAAAAAAAAAAAAAAAAAAAAAAAAAAAAAAAAAAAAAAAAAAAAAAAGCCAAGTAACTGACCAATTGTGATTGCCAGTGGCCACACTATTTAGGGAAATCAGAATTACTAGATAAATTGCAGTCAAGAATAGTTATGAGTATTATTCAATAAATCCTGAACTTGTTGAAACCCTTTCCTCCCCAACTTGCTTCTTGGTCATAGAACAAACATTTGTTCTATGGTTTTGTGGCTGGAATGAGAGAAGGAAGTTCGTTAGAAAGCTGTTTGGGAGGAAGAAGGATAATTCTGGTGGCTGAATCAGAGGGCATCCTGGACCAGGAGGGATGCTGGCTTCTATCTTGGGCAGGACTTTGGCCTCAAAGCGTGCTGTTTTTGGCGAAGTAGACAGGAGGATGGGAAGAGGGGCAGGAAGGAGCCAGGAGAGGCAAGGTTCAAGGGCCATGGCTGTGGGAGGGGGATCATGTGTCAGCATGGGACCTGCTGCTGAAGTCCTGCTGCTGAGGCCGGTGAGTCTGGCTTCAGACTTAACCAGGCAAGACCTCACGTGGAAGCTAAGGTGGAGACTGGTGTGGTGTCCTGGCTCAGGGTGTGAAGGTAGAGGGGCCTTGAATGCTCAAGGTGAGGCTCCAGGGTGAGGGCTATGAGCCAATGATCAATGTCTGCGGGAGGAACGAGAGGCTATAAGGCAGGGGAGAAGGGTAGGAGATGTGAAACTCAAGGGCCAAGGAGTAGAGGAGAAAGGGTGGCAGGGAGCTTGGTCTGGACCCAGAGTACCTAAGGCCTAAAGAGTTCAAGAGTGTGTGGGTAGGTGGGGAAGGGGACAAGCAGGGAGAGCCGCAGTGGTTGGTGCTTGGGGATGGAGGACATTGAAGGTCTGGTTCCTCCAGCCTAGGATCAGAGCTTTTCTGGGTCTTCTATCCTGGAGCATCCAGGGACCAGTGAGGTCAATCCAAGAGGAGCAGAGTGACCATCTTAGTGTGGGGGATGGCAATGAGGAATGGGGTCCAGAGCAACACAAAGTGGCCCTGGTGACACTTCTGATGGTTGCTGCTGTGAAGTATGTGTGTGTGGTGTTAGGAGTGTAAGGAGCAAATCTATGGGAGAAGGAAGTAGGGTGTAGATAGAAGGGGCTAGGGACAGACAGACAGACTTGCAGGCAGACAGACACACACAGAGAGACAGACAGACAGGTAGGCAGGCAGACAGGCAGGCAAGCAGACAGACAAGCAGACAGACAGACAAATGGGCAGGCAGCCAGCCAGACATTCACACACAGACAGACGGACAGACAAGCAGACAGGCAGGTCAGCAGGCAGGTAGGCAGACACAGATAGACACAGATAGACAGGCAGACAGACAGGCAGGCACATACAGAGAGACAGAGAGACAGGCAGGCAGGCAGACACAGGCAGGCAGGCAGGCAGGCAGGCAGGCAGGCACGCGCGCGCGCGCACACACACACACACACACACACACACACACACAGAACTCTGCCTTTCAGCAGAGCCTGTGGCCTCTAGTTTCCTTTGGAACAAGCTGGATGAAGGAAGCCTATCTGTCTCATTGTACCCACCACAGGGGTTGACTGAGGAGTCTACTGGCAGTGAACACAGGATGTGTGTTTCAGGAAAACAGGTATTAGGGGTCACACTGGGATACCCCCCACCCCCAAAGCCACATGGTTTGGTAGGTGTGACATAGGCAACCTGTGCTTTGAGCTCTGCCTGGTGGGGATGGGGGAGGCACTTCTGTTTGGGAACGGGGTCTGTAGATGCCTACCCTAAGGACAAGCCCCAGTGGCTCTAGTCATCAGGCAGAATCACCCAGCCAGCGCTCCCTAGGTGACAGTATGAGCCCCCCACAAGAAAGCACAACATCTGACACAGCTCTGAGAGTCAGCACAGTTTATTGCACAACAGGGCCTAGAGGCCAGAGGCACAGGAAGCAGCACTGGGTATATCCAGGGCTGCAGCTGAGGCAGGAGGCAGATCTATCAGCAGCAAGCCCTTTGCCGGCAGGTAGCTGGATGGAGGGGCAGCTACTGGGGAGGGGGGATGTATTCTCAGAACACAAGAGCAGCAGACCTTGAGGCTACCATGCTCAGCCTTGTAGGCCAGGCCACTTCCTGGCTCCCTCTTGGCTCCTAACACCTCCCCTGGTGACAGGGGCCACTTCCACAGGGCGCACACAGGCCAGTGCTTACTGCCACATTCCCAGTGCAGGGGGCGCTGCAGACACTACCTGTCACAGGCCGGGAACCAGACACACAGAGGTCCCCGCAGACAACTCCACCACGGGAGCTGCTAACACCTGTAAGAACAAAGGCAGGCTCAGTCTTGAAGGCAGCTGGCAGCCACTCCAGCCTGTCACCATCCCTTGGTCCGTTTGTTTGCTCCAGCCCTCCGACAAGTGCCCCACAAAGCCTCAGTTTTAGTTTGTAAGCTGTGTAAAGATGCCTCCTCTTGGGAGCCAGGAGGCCTGAGTTATGGATGTGCTTCTGCTCTTTAACCCCTCTGTGGATTCAGCTTCCTCACTTCTACACAGCAGACATTATATTAGGTGACTCTGAGGTCCCTTGGGGTGACATCTTTCCCCTTTCTGACCCTAGACATTCTGTCTCTGTATGAGCAACCTAGTCCTCTAGACTGGAGCTGATAGAGATGTTTGCCCAGTGTCTGCCTAGCGCACCCGGGAAATCTTTGCTGATATCTGAATCTGGTTCCCTTTCAGGGTTCATTATACTTACAGACATTCACAGCTCCCACACCTTCACACAGCCTGCGTGGAGGAAAGGCAGAGAAAGAGAGAAGTCGTCAGAACAGACAGGTTATCAGCTTTCCCTCAGGCACCACTTTCCTGCTCATGTCTACCTTCTTGTCACTTAGAAAGAGGTGTCTTTGTGGTGTTGTGGCCATACGGGACACACACACTGAGCGGACTTCAGACTGGCTTCCACTCTAATTCACATCCATCCAGCTGACTGCAATGTGTAGCCTGAACAAGTCCCTGACAGACTTGGATGGGCTCAGCTTTAGGACGGAAGGACCTCAACAGGCTGATGCTTCTAAGGGTTTGTCTGACGGCTGGTGCTGTTTTGAGAAGTTGTGGAACTTTTGAGGTGAAATTGAGTTGGGAAGTGAGAATGCCCATGTTGTTCCCAAACTCTGGCTCCTTCTTGTCTGGTGAACGACTATGTGACCAGTCACTTAACATACTTCCATGCCATGACCTGAACTGTCTTGACATACTCTTCTTGCTACAATGGGCCCAGACACTCTGGAAATATGAGCAAAAGAAAAGGCTTCTCAACTGTGTCCTCCTGTCTGGCACTGTGGTCACAGCAATGCAGAGCATTGGCTGTATCCTCCAGGGCGCAAAGGCCAGGGGCAGACTTTGGCCAGCAGCCCTAACCCAGGGCAAGACCTCATGAACCTAGACAAGGTGCCTGCCCACCATATCAGAGCCAAGGGGAAGGACCCAAGGGAATTCTGGCCCAGAGGAGGACACTGGTTCTAATCCTCACAGGGTCCTATGAGGCAGGAGCTCTGGTCCTGTGGCAACAATGGCTTGTGTGGTAAGGCCACCTAAGGACAGTTCGAGAGTGCTGGGTTCCAGTTAGAAATGTCTCTAGCTTCTGTTGGTTCTTGGAGCTGAAACTGACATACAATGGGTGGGAGCAGGGCTAAGCAAGGGAGGTTTTTGAATTAGTTGAGTGGAAAAACCCACCTCTGCTCCTCGCCCTCCAACAGGCGCCTATAGGTGGCGATCTCGATGTCCAGCCCCAGCTTGGAGTTCATCACCTCCTGGTACTCCTTGAGCAGGCAGGCCATGTCCTGCTTGGCCTTCTGCAGGGCAGCCTCCAGCTCAGCCAGCTTGCAGCGGGCATCAGTAAGGGCGGCCTCTCCCTGCTGCTCGGACTGGGTCACAGCAGACTCCAGCTTGGTGTTCTGGGGACACAGAAGAAATCAAGATAGTCAAGAGTCCCTGGGTTTCATTGTCCATCATCAGCATACTGTCCAGTCTTTCCCACCAGTCAGGAACATTCTAGAAGCTGCCTCTTGCCTTGTTCACATGGGTCAGCTCGAGTAAGTATGATCAGGAAATCCAACTGTGCAAATAGGTGGAAGACTACATGGTAAGCTCCAAACATGCTGAC